>NC_139020.1:178267798-178475298 GCF_964662115.1 Mustela nivalis
TGCACGGAAATTCTTTCGCATCCCTTTGCTCTCTGTAGTTATGATGGGGTTTTTGTACACAACCTCATGGTTCAAATCTCTCCCCCAGCATCACTGTTAGAGGAAGAAATCCCAGAATGCTGGATAGGGGAAGCAAGTGGGCAGAGAATTGGAAATGAGTAGTGAAAAATAGCTAGCTACTCCTGGTAAAGAAAAATCCTTTACAGTAACAGGAATGTTTAACAGACAAAATACCTTCCAAATATGCAAATCTGTGTTTATCTCGGAGAATTCTGCAGGGAACAAATCCGTAGCATTAGCAATTACGACTTAGCTCTGAAGTTTTCTTCCCTCCCCCCGTAATGCTTATAAACATCAATATAGCTTAGAGCTTCATGTTAAACTGTTTTTCTCCTACTTCTTTTAAGAGTTATTTGTCTAACATGCTTTTATTATCCTAGATGATGTGATTTGGAAAGAAAGCATTAATTCTCTTATCAGCTCTGTTGCCTTCCCAGTTGTTCAGAGAATTGAGCTGCACTAGTAGTAGTTCACGAAGGAAGCAGCATTACGCGGAGGGCTCATCGTGCATCAGACTGAACGACTTCTAAACCGTGGCTACCCAGGCAAAGGGGATTGGCAGTTAGCATTTATGCGGCAAATGTATTGTAAGACCGTGGCAGGCAACAGAAACCAGGCACCTTCACACGCTGCCACCTCCCAGCTAGTCCCTTTGTGTCATCTAAATTTTTGAGGCACAAGGTGCCATAGCTCTTCTTTCCAATCTGCTGGTTGAATCTGGGTTCACGGACTACTGTTCCTCGGGGGAGGAGTTTTGAGAGGTAGCTGGTATTTACTATAGATAAATAATATATATTCTGTCCTCCGTTCTTCCACTGATGTCTTCCTTCCTTCCTTCCTTCCTTCATTCAAGAGAGACGGGCAGACCGACTCCCTGACTGCAGCGTGCCAGGCCCAGCCAGGTTTGGGCACCTTTGGAGCTATTTCCGACTCTTAACGTGTATCGCGTACATGATTGCGTTAGAATAATGTCAACTATAACCTTGTCAAAACAACTAGTCTGTGGGGTGTCCTTGGCATACACTGCTAATGTGTGATTATTTTCTAATGAGCTTCATGATAAATTAGATGCTGGCAGCTCATACGGGATGGCTGGGTGAGGGGATGCTTCCATCCCATACGGTCACGGACTCATTTATTCTGCACACGTCTCCTGAACACCTACTGTGTGTCACTGTGAAGGGCCAGTCTTTCCCCTTCTACCTCCTGAGTGACTTCAGAAGCTTGTCTAAACCTCACTGCTTTTTGTTACACGTGCCTCACCCAGGTGCGTCCCGCCCTCCCCTGGCCCCTCGTCTTCCCATTCAATTACCACTCAGTTCCCTTGAATCAGTGGTCTTCATCGTCTCCATCCTGTGTGTCCTTTTCTTCCCCAGCCAGCACAGAATCCATCATGTTCCATTTCTGTAGTATGCTCTGTCCTGTCTCTTTCTTGCTCCTTCCCCCTTATCCTCTCTCCCTCCACAGTTTTGGCCTTGGCGACCCGCTGGTATTGTCCCAGAAGCGAATACACACACACACACACACACACACACACACTCACACTCCTGGGGGCGCTCTCAGAACCATGCCTTGTTGGCAGCTCTGCATTCCAGACTCCATGAAGCAAGTCCTCCTGGGCTCCTCAGCCCCAGTGTGTGTGCTTTCTGATTTCTGCCATTGACCACACCGACGACACACTACTAATGCGTGTGTCTCCATACGCCAACATTCCATCCCAGTAGACGATCTAATTTTCCTTTTTACTGTCAAGGTGGGGGTCACGTGACTCATGAAACGTCCCTTCTTGAGACTCAGAATTTGCAGCATGTTTTCTTCTCTTATCATCTCCTTAGTCTGCAAAATGGAAGGAATTCTCAGTTTATTGAGCAGCTGCCATATTCCTGGCGGTGTAATCAATTACTCATATGTATACTCTGTGTGCTTCCATCGCTCATGACCCTAGTCATTCATTCAGCAAGCTTTTGGATGGTCAGTGTCCAGTATCGTTAGGGTTTAGTCAAGCAGTGATAGGATATTCTTGACCTAGGGGGAGGACATGTTTAGTCAGAATCATGATAAAATATGCCCGATCTTTGGCCAACATAAAAATAAAGTTCATCTAGAGTACTTAGGGAGAAGTATATCTCCTCTCTAAAAGTAACATTTGAGCTGGGTTTCCAAGCATTCATTGTTTATGGACCGCAATCGTAGAAAGGGGGTCTCCAGCAAGAAAAGAATAGCATATGAAGAAATACAAAAGGGAAGCAGCAAGTAATGGAGAGTAGTGTCGGGTCAGTGGAAAGGGTGGGAGGAAAGAAGTCTGGGAAGTTATACAAGGGGCCTTTCCTCCAAGCAAAGGAATTGAGATTATCCCCTGAGACCAGGGGAGTTTGGGAGGTTTGCAAGCCAGGGAGTGGCCTGATGAGATTGGCTTTTGTTTTGAAATGATAGATATGGTAGTGGCAGAAGGTCACTGAGTATTGCAGGCGAGAGGTGATGGCCATTGGATGGCCATGGGGATGAGGGAGAGAAAGGGGAAAATAAGTCTGACACACAAGACTAAGAAAGACCAGGTCGCTGTGGACAACTAAGCGTGCAAAGAGATGACAGTAACTTTGTCCTGATCAAGGAAGGGAGCAGTTTTGAGGAAAGATTGTTTAGTTTTGCACATGTTAGAAGGAATCTAAGGAATCTAATGAACTTTAAGTGGTGGGAATAACCAATAAAGAGAGAAGTAGTCAGGGATGCAATCTGGAGTAATTAGGGAATGGGGCAGGGGGCGTAAAGCAAATATACAGGGTACGGGGGAATCTTACAGAGCAGCAGTATTGAATGTGTGGTTAGTGATAGTAAAGTCACACATCCCCTGGTCTGTCTGTCACAAATGCTGCCTCCAGGGTTCTACCCCAGCCCTTCTTGCGCTGGATCTGGGTGAAGCCCTTCATTCTAATTGGCTGCAGAGCTTAGGAACTACCCTAGCCTGAAAAATGGAGAATCCACGGTACAGACAGTTGAAAGTAGGAGATAAAAACTTGGGAGACCAAAGCCTTTCAAGATGCTTACCTGAATAGGAGAAGGAGGTTGAAGGGTGGGCAAAGCAAGAGCAGACAGGTACCCTGAAAATGACTATTTTGGGTCCGAATACCTTGTATATATGTAGAGGTTACAGTGAGGGAGCCCGTAGAGAGGGGGTTAGTGTTGACGAGATGGTAGTTGGTGGGTGAGGGTCTGGGTTTAGGATTGGAGAAGGTGACCACCCTCTTAATCTCAGAAGGAAAAGAGAAAAGGGAAGAAGGATGAAGATGCTTGATGTTGGGTGGGGAATTCCCTCTTGCCTTCTCTGTCATCTTATCAAACTCAGGCTCTCTAAACCACTTGAAACCACCAACCACCCCTTCCTTCTTGAAACTCCCTTCTACCTTCTGTGTCACTCTCGAGAGCTCTGTCCCTGACCGCGCCTCTGTAGTGTAATGGACAGAGACTGGATGTCTTTGATGTTTGAATCCTTGTCTACTAGCTTCATGTGTGTATGTATATTAATACTTTCCAATCTTTGGTGTTTTCTTCTTTAAAAATGGAGGTTATATGGACCCCACAGAGTAACTGTGAGGATAGACCTTAGCACTCAGTAAATGTCTCTCTTCCTGTTTCCTAAATATAAGAATTGACTATGATTTTTCCAAGGACCTTTCCCCTCCCCTCTCAGTCTTATCCACCCCCTTTGAACTGTGGCCTCTGTACTAATGGCTCCCCACCAGCCTGTGTTTTCACTTCTGTTTCTCTCCTGAGAGCAACCTCTTCCCCTCACTTGGCTGTTCTCACAAGAGCATCATTATTCTCCCAATTACGTGGGCTAGAAATCTGAGAACCTTCATTGATGCCGGCTAAGCCCTTAGAATCAACTCCCAGCTTATCAGTTCTAGTGGCACAGTATCTCATTCATTCATTCATCTGGCATTGAATTATTTATCAAACTGCCTAGTACCCTGTTGGGTACAAAACACGATCCCTGGCTTACAGTTAAGCATTCCGAAAATTAGAATGCAGTGTACTGATTGCTTTGCAAAAGTTTAGTACAAAACTTGATGAGACCCTGTGGGAGAATGCCTACCCTTGGTGGGGAAGGTAGTCTGTAAAAGCTTCTTGGCTTGAACTGAATTTTGAGATTCAATAGGATTTAGCTCCTTAAAGATTCATGGCAGGGTACAGAGGTAGAGGGAGCCTGTGGCTACAGGTACAGAGACATTAGAGTTCCTTCTTGAGGGTGGCCATATTTTAGATAGGGAAGGAGAAGCGAGACAGAGGGTAGTGGGACAGCCAGATCATGAGGAGCTGTGTGCGTAGGCCAGTGCCGTGCAACAGAAATAAAAGAACCTTGGAAGGATTTTATGTTTTCTATTAGCCACATTTAAAAAGGTGAGAAAGAATCTGGCGTAAATTATAATAGTACTTTATTTAATCCAATCTATCCAAAATATTCCAACATATAATCAGTATTAAAAATTTATGAAAGACACATTCTACAGTCTTGTCTTGCATACTAATTCTGAAAAATCATCTCACTTTGGATGTTAAAATTTCATCAGAAATACTTGATCTGGATTTAAATTTCACAAAACTCATCATTGAATAAATAGATTAGGAGCTTCACATACCCAAGTTGTTCAACACGTACTTAAAAGTTTTCCAGTAGCGGAACCGAGGATCATTTTTAAAATTTAAATTTAAGCTAATTTGTATTAAAATTGCACATGTATTAAAAATCCAGTTCTGTTGCGCTGGACAGATTCTAAGTGCTGAATAGGCCTCATGTGGCCAGTGACGTTTTCGTGTTGCTTGGAGCAGGCCTTCAGGTGTGGGACTCCCCTCTTGAGGCCGTAGAGACCCATGGAAGCAAGAGAGGTGACAGGATCAGACGTGCTACTGTGTGGCCAGCCGAGGATATGGGTTAATTTGGAGTCACAGCGGGATGGTGGCCTGCTTCAAAGCAGAGGTGTGGAGAAGTGAGATATTACTAACATAAATAGAAGGGGCAGTGGATGGGAATTGCTAATATGGGAAATCAAAGAGAAGGAAGACCGTCAGATAATTCCCGATTTGGAATGTGAATCCCTTTCCCTGAAAACCTCCGGCTTGGGTTGGATGGAGAAGAAGTAGGTGACCCCAGTTTGAGATGAGCTCAAGGTTGTTTTAGGACATCAAGGTAGAAATGTCCAGAAGGTTGTGGGAATAGGGGTCTGCAGCTCTGGGAAGATAGATTGATTGGCAAAAATGATTTGGGAGTCACAGGATAGAGGCAGACATGAGGCGAAGGCACGGGAAGGATAAGGCCTTCGAGGGGTCAGGGGTCAGCAAACAACAGTCCTGTGTGCCAAACCCAGCTGCCTTCTATCTTACCAGAACTCAGCCACACTCATTTGTCCATTTTTATTCCTGGCTGCGTTTGTGCCCCAGCAGAAGTACTGCTCTGAGGAGTTGGGACACAGACCTTGTGGCGTACAATGTGTCACAAAAAGCAGCTTTTCGGCCCTTTTCGGAAAAAGTTTTCCGCCCTTAGCTTTAGCGTTTGGGAGCACCAAGGATGGAACTCTAGGCAAGGTGAAACATTTAAGAATGAGCAGGGGACGTTAAAGCTCATTAAAAAGTGAGAAGGAGCCACCAGATGTGTCCGCTCAGAGCAGGAAGACCCGGAGGCAGAGAGGAGAGAATTTTGTATTCGAGAGAGAAACAATATGAATGACGGTGTAGTGTGTTGTGAGAGGTCAAGTGAGGTAAGGATTGAAAAGTGTCAATTGACTTGAGCCCCTCTATGCTCATTAGCAATTGCGGTAGGATTATTTTTGGGGGAGAGGAGAGGTGGGGCAGAAGCCAGCTCCCTGTGGGCTGGGGAACCAGTGGGAGGCAGGAAGTGGAGACAGTGAGGTCCAGGGCCTTCTGTCATGGCGCTAAAAGGGAGGAGACGGCAGGAGGGAGCTGAGAGACGCTTGACGTTGAGGAGAACTGTGTTCAGGTGGGCAAGCACACCTTACAGAGGGCCAGGGAGAGGGGAGAGGGGACCACTGGGGGAGGAAGACTTCCAGGGCGATGGAGCAGGTGCTCACTGGGGGAGCGGGCAGGGGGAGGTGGGAGCGAGGTCCCACCTTTACCACCTCTGTCAGCACTGGATTCCAGCTCCATAATTGATCTCCTTGCTTGAACTCCCTGCACCGTGGGCCCTTCTATCCATATTCTAGAAGGCTCCCCTTCCCCAGCCCTGCCCCTTCCTGAGAAGGTTAAGGTTAAGGTTCTGCCTCTACTCTGCATTTTTAGGCAAGCCACTTCCCCTTGCCGGCTCCTCCCATCCTCCTCGCTGGGAGCACACCCCGCCCCAGGCCCCTCCACACCCTCCTCAGGCCTAACCTCTTCAAATACAGTAGTACTCCATTCAAATTCCCGGGCGTCACCTGCGTCTTGCCTAACCTGACCCCTAGTAGGGGCTCCATTCGGTATAGTATTTATGAAGTAGAAATGCAAGCAAAAAATCACGAGTCATTAAAATTTTAAGGCACGTTATAAATTTATTATTGAACAAGAAATAGGACTCATTGCTTTGATCCCATAATAAAAACAGTACAAATGCACATAGAACATTTTTCTCAACCGTGACGCTTTTGGCACAGGGGACTAGACGTGGGAGCTGTCTTGTGCATTGTAGCCTGGTTAGCATCCTCTCTGGTTTCCCAGGAGCACCTCTTTCCCTGCCTTGTGGCAAGCACAGGGTCTCCAGAATACTGCCAAAAGTCCTCTATGGGATATCCTTTTCCCTCCTACTTCGCATTTTTAGTAGTTGGAGCCAACAGAAATTATCCTAAAGATATAGCCTTTTTAGAAATTTTATTTATCTTTCTGTTTAAATGCAATTTAGTTAACATAGTGTATCATTAGTTTCAGGGGAGAATTCAGTGATTCATCAGTTGCATGAAACACCCAGGGGTCATTCCATCAAATACCCTCCTTACTGCCCATCTCCCAGTTACCTCATTCCCCACCCCCCCACCCACCACCCCTCCAACAACCCTTAGTTTGTTTCCTGTAGTAAAGTGTCTTTTACAGTTGGCCTAAAGATGTCTCTTATTCCAGGCAATAATAAATGGAAACCACCCATTTTTGACCAGTAAGCCCAGCAGCCAGAGGCTCTGTTCTAGCCCATCTAACAACGCATCCAGTTACAAAAATTCAAACGAATGCTCTGAGCTGATGTTTGTATCATTCAGCTCCTGTATGTTAAGACCTGAAAGTCTTAACAGGAACCACATTTCACATGCACATACTTCTCTTTTTCAGATCAGTTGTTGTTTTCTATTCTCTGATCAGCGTCATTCTGATACAAAAGTCAGAAGTCTCCCATCATCCGTATCCACCTGTTGCAAGGAAGCCAGCTTTTGGAAAAAGACCCCTTCACTTGTACAAACAGGGAGAGCTATTACACCATATTTCAACTTTTTATTTGAAGTTCGTGAATTCATGGGGAATGAGCAAAGGAAAGGCCTGGCAGACTTCGGAGGGTTGTTTTAAGGAACACTTGAGCACACCCAGCTGTAAGGCTATGAGAGCTTCCTATTCAATGGGGCGGACTCTGGTCATTCAACTCTTAGGGCGGGCATCCTCAGTGCTGTGGGTTTGGTTGTGGACGTTCTCCCATTCCTGTTCAGTCCAGCTTCCCCACTGGATAGACATGTGCTAGGCACACTAATAATTAACAAGTGGTGTCCACTGTATAAGGTATGGGTTGCTAATCCTACCTGCGGTGATTAGCGTGGACTTTTTCTAGACTTCAGCAAACCACATATACAAAGAAATGCTGCTTGAAAGCCAAATGAAGATTTGTCTTTGTGTATCCAGGCTTTCAAATGATAATCAATAGATGCTTAGAACAAGGCTGATAGGCAGTATCACCCTCTGCCCTGCTCTGCATTTTGCCTGTAAGTACAACTCGGTAAACAAGAGCTAATTCTTAACAATAACCTGGAAAGTTAATGTTGTTCTCTAAGTTGGCATTAGAAGAAATGTTGACTTTAAGGGCGTCGTATTCCTCATAGAGCTAGGAAAAAGCAGGAAAACATGCTAAAAAATAATTTAACTGACAACACAGTCCTACTTTAGGCTCGTTTTATGGTGGGAGAAGAGTGTTCTACACTTGGGAGTTTTTTAGTGGCTTCCCAAAGATCTGGGTTTTATGGGCTACTCATAATCACTGTGATTTATTGAATACCTACTACATACAAGGCACTTTACATATATTAGCTTTGCGTGCTCTAAGAGCACTATGCATTTTTCACAGTAGCACTTACCACTGTTCTAATCTCCACTTATTTATATGACTAATTGATTAATGTGTGTCTTCCCCATAAGACAGTCACCTCCATGTTGATGGATCTTATCAGTCTTTGTTCCCTATTGTTGCCCCAACACTTAATACAGGGTCCTGACACATGTTAGGTACAAAATAAATACTGCTCAGACGGGTGAGTGAATCCAAAAGCAGAATGGTATGGTTTTAGGGAAGGGGAAATGGAAAGATAGAGTGGTTGGGTGGCTTGTTGAAACCTTCAGGTTGGCAGAGTGGGAAATCACGTTCGAGTATGTCTGGTCTGGTGGCTTCTCAAACTTTAATGTGCTTGTGACTCACCTGGAGGGGGTGTGATCAAAATATAGATTGTCACAAATGAAATGGGTCTGAGAATTTGCATTTGTAACACGCTCCCTGGTGACACCCACGCTCCTCTCCATAGCACCATGCTTTGTGTAGCTGAGGCCAGTCTGTCCCACAGTTGCAGTGTAAAAGGCGTTAACTTCTTATCTGTTGGAGGCGTACGTGGTTCTCTCTGGAAAGCCTTGCCTTGAGACCGAGTGCTTGCACCTGGACTGGTCTCCTAAGGAAAGTTCTCTTCAGTAAATACACTGGCCCCATCCAACAGTTGGTTATCCATGGGCTGTGAGAATCTTAATTCAGGTATCGATATTGCTAACGGGCCCTGTTGTCTCCATAAGAAATCTCATACCTTTCTACCGACCATGGTTCTGCTCTAAAGATGTCCAGTCTCCCCACCGCTCACATTGACCACAGAGATGCCAAGTCCTTTAGAGAGTCTGAGGTCACCAGACATCAGATGGTCCCACTGTCAACTCTATAGCCATCCAATGGCCCCCACACCCAGTGTGGGAAGGGAGGCATGCATCAACAACTTGCCATTGGTGCCCACTCTACCTATCCTGGGCACCTCAGAATCTACCCTTCTCCCTGGCATGTCTATGACAGCTTTTTCCTAAATATCCTCTCTGGGTCAGCACTTCCCTTTAGCTCTTGAGAAATAGGGAGAGAAGTTGGCCTTTTCACAATTCAGAGCAGGGGGTGCAAGAACTAGGTGTTTATGGTGACCATCTGACACCACATGGGGGAGCTTATCTCTGCTAGCAGGGGCCTCTCACTCGAGTTCCGATGACGTAATCACCGAGCCCTCTGATACTCAGCCCCACCTAACCCTGGTCTCCAGCCTCTGGCTGTTGCACAGTTTCTGAGTCGACCCTTGCTAACTGTAGGATGATCCCACATTCTTCTCTTAAGGCTGACTGATGGTCTGTTCTCCACAGCCATTCAACACCAAACCTATTCATAAACTTTGTGCCTGATTGGAGCCTACCCTTCGTTCATCACGTAACATAATGTCACCATTTTTGTGTGGATGCACGATTTGAGGATTTGCATATGTTGTGTTCTAATTGTGTAGTAGTAAAAATTGAAGGGGCACTTTTAAAAAGATTTATTTTAGCTCTGTATTTTGAAACACTCTTTCAAATATGCTTTCCTTTATAGTATTCGGCTGTGCTTAATGTTCATGAAGGGTGGTTTAATGAGATGAGGACTTACAAGCTAAGGGCATCATTATATTATTGAAATAATACTGAAAGTAAATTGGCAGATACCTGTAGTTTGTCCTGAAGTCACTTATTTGAAGAGCTTGCTTTAGTTCTCTTGGCGTGGACAGACAAGGCCCAGGAATTATAGATGATGAATAAGGAATATACCACTGATGAAATTTCCTTAGAGCACACGATGTGTTTTCACATCTCTTCTATCTTTGTACATTAGGTTTTCTCCCTTTCATTGATATTTTTCATTTGTTTGGGGATGTTATTTTGCTTTTAACTCCGTAAATGGTGTATATGCCTGTGCTTTTCGATTAATCAGCCTCCCAAAGGTAATGATTAAAGTGTACAGATGTGGGAAGCCACAAATACAAAGACAGCTTACATCTCACTTTTCTTTTATATATATAAATGATTCCCATTTTGCAATACCTTAGCATCATGGTCATTGTTCCCATAAAAAATACTGTATTTTGTGAAATGATACAATTATGAGGCATTTCCCATTATGTAGACACCATGTCTTTAAATTATAGCAATTTCTTAAGATTTTAAGGCAAAATGAGCTCTTAGAAGTGTGATTAATAGCAGGGAATGAGGCTAATGCTGGGTCATCAGTGGCACTCCATTACAAAAAAGGTTGGACTAATAAAAGCATCCATCTTTTTGACCAATAAAGCATTTGAATGATATGCTTCCAGTATTTATCCTATAGTAGTTCATTGGTAACTGAGTAAACTCTGAACTTAGGTTGTAGAAAGGCAGCTGCATGTACGCGGCTGCGGAGCTGGTCCTCGATGGTGTGGGCAAAGGCAGGCCTGGGAGGGAGGCTGACGTTGGATCTGCCAGTCTGATTTTTCTGCTGTCTTCTGTAGGCTTAACAACCCATGGCACAGGAGCCCTCTTGCTTTGGGGGCCAAGAATGGAAAGTCTAGTCTGTTGATTATTTCTCTACTGCCATGTGTGTACACGGTAGGCTGTCATCATTAGGAGTGCCATACTCTGGAGTCAGGGATACAACCTAGTCCGCAGAGAGGTCTCTTAAGTCTCCTCGTGCCCAGTTCCCCAGTACGGAAGCTCGTACCACTCACTGGTGTGTTGGAAGAGGATTTTTAGGTGGTTCATAAATCATTCACCAGTTCTCATTATTGCGATTTGATGTCGAAGCAATTCCATTTTCAGTCGGTTTTAATCCTTCCGATAAAGCCAAGGAGAAAGTTTCCATTTGGTACTAGTATGTCTTTAATCTCTCTCTTCCAGTTGTAAGCTCATTATTTAACAAAGAAAGAACATGGCTCCCGCTCAGAGCCTTTGTGGACAGCAGGATCTAGCTGGAATTTAATAACATTGGTTGGGTTGTATTACATTTATTATAAATTCTTTCTCTTCTATAAAGGGATACACACTGGCTTTCCATTTGACGAAATGATACAAAGTTTCCTCTGCAATAGATTTATATGTTTGTCAAAAGTGAATACATTTTAAAAATAGCATTGGTGGAGGTTTAGAGGGAGATGGCAGAAATCATGAACATGAAAGTCGAAATGAATGTTGGAGCCTTGGATGCTGGCTCGAGTGTCCACTCAGGTGCCATGACCACTCCGAGAATCTCCACGCTTGTGGGATTTTCATCCCAGAGAAGATACGTACGTGGCAGGAACAAATCAGTCCTTGCCACACTTGGGTCCACCCAGAGTTCCTTGGGACTGTTTTCAGTTTTTGAAAGAGGTGATCACACCGGTTATTTAAAAAACTTCTTAGTAAATGGATTCTTTTATAATTATTTTATTTTATTCACTTAAAGTTATTTTATTTTGCAAATAATGCTTATAACATGGGGTCTTTGGGGAACAACATAAGTAACCTGGGTCCATTCATATGAAATTGGATGTGGATTAGGGTATTTACCAACTCAACTGAGGAGGAGGAGAAAGGCACATCATTTATCCTGTTCTTGGTAAAGAATCAGTAGAACTGTTTTTGAATATAACACATCCTCACTTGGGGTAAGGTCATGTGCCTAGGTTTAGCTGGACTTTCAAAACTCTGGGATTTATTTACAATTGGACTTGATTGAGGGAAATGGTTTCAGCTCTTTGGATTACCTTTTAGAATTGTAAACTCTCTTTATGAACTTTCTCTGGCACTCCAGTTCGTCTAGGCTCTAGGAAGAGAAAATACAGATGAAAGTCAGGAGAGCTCCCGGAAAAGACTGGAAGGGCGGGTAGGGGGTAAGGAAGATGGGGAGTAAGGACCACGGGGCACAACATTTTGCTTTTACTTCATTTCTTTCTCTCTGGTGTTTGCCTGGAGCGTCAGATAAGGCACTCGGCTTCTCTTTGTCTCCTGTTCCTCTCGGCCATGTGGAATTTGAGAACGGTTCCCAGAGCGCTGGAGGAAGAGCCTCCGTGTTAGCCTTGTTAGCCATTCTGGCATCAGTTCTGGCATCAGCGGGTCTGCATCCTCATTAATTGGTGGGAGGAGCAAGGCTGGGTTGCCTTCTCCAGGCCAGGGGAACAGCTCGACGCCCTGAGGGTTTTCTAGGGCATAAAAGGGAGAGAGGTGCCACGGTCCCTTCCTCCTGTCCTTACGGTGCTTACAGGTCCATGAGCCTGAGAAAATTTCTCCTGCTGGGGCACGGAGCACTCATTGGACATTTCTTCTTCAATCTTTGTTGAGGTTTTAGGGGCCGCGTTGGTTTGGGGAAAGGAGACTGTGGGCAGAGAGGGACTTGGGAAACAAACCACAGCACAACAAAACAAAAACACAAAAGAAAAGGCTCTTGTTACTTTGTGACTGGGACGTTCTGGTGGCAGAACAAAGATGAGATGTAGAAGGAGGCGGTGGGAGTGAGAGCAGCTAGAGAAGGTTAAGAAGTTTATAGTGGAATTGGGCTCGGTATCGGGGTGCGAGAGGGGACCCCTGAACTTTTGTTTCGTTTGTTAGACAGAGATGGAAATTCCAGTAATCCGAAGGTTACTGAAGTAATTGCCACAGTCGTCTGCAGTGTGTCTTTAGTTGTGGTTTTTTTGTTTCTTTAAATTTCATTTTCTCATTTTCAAATTTTGCTTTGGTTCTCCAGCAATGCTTTACTGTGCTGTACTGTATTTTTCTAAATACAGAACTTTAAAAAATTAATTAACTGAAAATAAATGTAAGATCTAAATACCAAACTGGTTTTCACCATGTTTTGCTTATTAAATATTAAGTAATGGAGAGATGTCATTTGCATGTATCACAATTAAATAGTTTAGTAATATTAAACAATCTGTGAAAATGGATTAAAAAGTGCTTTAATTGTCAGTTGTACACCTAAATATAGTATCTCCGATAAAGCATGGTAGCTTCCTTATAATATACAGCAGGCTGTTTTACCCATTCTTTACCCATGAAGCGAATTTTTGAAGATGAAACATTTTTTTATAACACTTCTGTTAGTGGAGACATTGACTTATTCCTTTTTCGAAGACCTCAGATTTCTTTGATAGGCCAACACACTGAACTCCTGAACGGCTCTGTGTAGCATCACCTGATTAATTTATTTATATCTTGTTTTTTAAGGGCAAAAATCATACCTGGATAGTTGGATTTTTGCAGCATCCTTGAGAAACATATTTATCTGCGTGTGGACCCAGTGTACTTAAAGGTATCTTGGAACAAGAAACTGCTCGAGGAGGAACATGGGAGCTCTCCCTCTAGGAAAAACATTTAAGATCTCAGTTGATGTTTGACCCATATATTTCATTGATAAAAGAGGAAGAGCCCAGGAAATGAATGTAGAGTTACTCAAGCATGAAAACATTCCAGTCTTTTAAAGCTGTGACCAAATCCAATCCTTAGTAGTTTAAACCATGTGGATGCTTTATTTTTATCTACAAAGCAGGAAGTAAAAAGGCATGGACTGAGCTCTGTTTGCTTCATCTGGGGGTGACCTCTTCTTTCTTAAAGGGGGCCATCCCTTTATTCTTATTACTACTATTATTATTATTATTTCTGAGTAACGTTGTCAGTAAAGAGTTAACCGGATTTCACTTGATTTGCTCTGGCCTTATATGATGATGAGTAATGCGAGGTTGGTAACAGCAAATTGTTGTTTATAAGCAAACATGGCATTGTGCAAACAAGCAGGCCTGGTCTCCAACTGGTTTGATTTCATGGTGGTCAGCAGCTGATCTGTGTTACATACAACCTTTCTGCCTCTCTAAATGTCAGGAGAATGACTGTTTGTTTATCTTGCCTTCTTTGCAGCTGTTTACTCTGTAATGCATTTACCTCGACCTTGATTCCCGAAGAGTGGCCCCGTTCTCCTCCCTACCCTGTTTACACTCGTCCTGCCCCTGGTGTCACCTATGAAATCTGTTGATTATTCCACCTGGTTAATGTTAAATTGCTCTTGTAAGGTGATGTGTTTGTTCATAAACACAAATGCTGGGCCCCTTGTTTACTGTACCCATGGCAGCAATCCTTATTAAACAAATATCGCTTTGTTTGCGGGGTGCGAGCAGCAGTTGATCCTGCAAGGTCTGTTTAAAAAACACACACACATTTAAAAAAAAAAAAACACAAAACTTAAATACGAGAATTTTGATAAAGAAAGAAAAAGGGGAACTTGTCCCTGGAATGTGGTTGAAACAGACCTAGGTTTGCTTTTCTTATCTTTTGCTTGGATGAAGGGGCTGGAGAGATTAGCAAGTTGTTTGGTTTTTCTAAGAGATTTCCTTAGTGTAATGATATCTATGCAGTTGTTTGCTTTTTTCAGAAGGGAGAGAGCTCTCCTGAAAGGCGACTAGCTTAGCAATAGAACATCAGATGGCTAGAAAACTCTTTGTGGAGCAAACAAGGACTTAGAAGGTGTAGGAGAAAAAGTCTAGTGCTATGAACAAGGAAGTCACCTTCAAAAGGTACAACCCTTGGATTTTATGTTATTGTGTGTGTGTATCCTGTGTTGTTGTGTGGGCTCCCTATGTTCTGTGTGATGGGGGTACTCGCTCAAGTTTGAAAAGGGAAGATTAACTTTGAGTTTAATGTATTGTGAATCGATTCTCTGTGATATGTACAGAGACGTCCTAAGTGGGAAGAGACCATATAGTGAACATACGTGCTATGCTTTTACAAGCTCGTGTCTTAATTTTTACCTGGTATTCTCACCTGTCTCATTTTAAAATGAGTTTTATGCCTTGTATCCTTTCTAATTAAGGAAAGGAGACATAGTGTCTCTTTGTTCAGTTTGATGTGTGTGACTCTTGTCCCTTGGTCACCGGGAGGGAGTCACAGTAGATAAGACCAAACATTAGCCTGTCCTTTGTCATGTTTTGCAAACAGCAGAGAAAACAGCTTACATCATCTTTGTTTTTTGTTTTTAATTATTGTTTGTTGCTGTTTCTGAATTTGTGTTGTGTTTCAATACTGGGCAGGGCCTGCTAGCATTTGCTGTAAATTACAAGGATGAAATACAGACTGGGGTGAGGGTAGAAGCGGGGGTCATGACCTTCAAGAAATTGTGGTCTTTCATATCAAGAGAAAAGCCTGTTAATCTGTCTGTAAGGGCAACTTTTTCGGTGGGGGGGGGGCGGGGGGGGGAGATACATGTATGCATACCGAAGTTTTTGAAGGATAAAATTAAATAATTGTCCCTTGGACACAATGGAGACGTGCCAGCGCAGACCGCTGATAGCTTGCATTCACTGAGCTGCCATGATGCTCTGAACATATTGTTCGCTTTGGCCACTAGAGCGGTTAGGGGCTGGAGGCAAAAGCCGGAGGTACGTGAAGTGTGTCATCATGCACAGCAACCACTAATTGATGTTAGGAACCTGGCCCCATATATATGAAACTCTATAATATATGGAAATGGGAAAAAAAAAAATCTGATCTGGTTGTCGATCACTTTATTCTACGGGGCTCTGTGTGACAATTCAGTTGTTTGAATGTTCCAATGATTCAGGTTTGGCAGGCCTTGTGAATTCTCCAACTTAAACTTTGTTGTGTTCTGTAAAAAATGCATTTTGATTCAGCTCCCTAGAACCCCCCGGCCCAGTCATACCCTGAGCTGCTGAGGCTTCCGTGTAGCAAAGCAAACAGCCTAGCCCAGGATTGGCAAGCTCCTTTCTGGTCTCTGTTTAATTATTTGAGCTCGTGTGGTTGAATGTGCCAGGGAGTGGCTATGCATTCTCCTTTGTACTTCAGTTTCCTAGAGCAGCTTCCCTCCAAGTTTCATAGTTTTTGCTCACAGTGGCTACGATGACAGTGCTCAAACTCCTGTCTGCGGGGAGGGAAGGAAAACATGACCAACAGCAGCTGAAATTCTGAAAATACAGACATTTGTAACTTTTAAGGGGTGGGTGTTTTTACCGGCGCCTATTGATGACTTCCGAACACCGTGGAAGTTTGCTAAGGCAGGCTGTTCGCGTGAGACACGCACGTTTGCTCCGAACAACCTTGCTGCCTTGGTGTTGGAATTCGGAACTTCTTTCTCTCTGGAAACGTAAAATCTCTTGTCTTTACAATGAAAGCCTGGTAGAGAAGGGAAATCATGTTTTTATTAGGAACATTATTTTATTACCACCCTGTTCCTCTAACTGTTGTGAGTCATGCGTTACAGGGAAAATTAAACATCCGGCTCTCTACCTTTTTCCATTCCAGCTGAACTGGAAATTAACTGTGAACCGTGGTTTTTCACTGATGGGTTATCTTTACATTTTCAGGGATTGGGACAGTCCTACTCCCGTTATGGCGTGAAATGATTTAATAGCATACGTTCATTTCTCCGTTTCAGAAATCCACAATGATTAGTCCTTCCAAGTGAAGTACAGGACATAGAGTATTTTAAAGGTAGGACCATCATGGTGGTGGGCAGCAGAAGCCCTTGATCTCATTTGATTGGGAGTTTGGACTGGGACTTTTCTGTCATTTAATCATTTAGCTAAAAATTCAGCAGTTAGGGATAAGTTCCTACTATAGCAGTCCCCTTATAGCCACAGTTTTGCTTTGTGGATTCTGTTACCCGTGGATTGGGAAGCAGATGATCCTCCTTCCAAAGTATTGTCAGAACACCTGTCGTTCACCTCACTTAAGCTCATCAGTAAGACATTTTGTCATCTCACATCATCTCGCAAAGCAGAAAGGTGACTACAGCATAATAAGACATTGCAAGAGAGGGCTAGAGATCACATTCACATAACTTCTCTTACACTAGATTATAATAATTGTTCTAGTTTATTATATTGTATCTAGTTGTGTGTGTATGTATGTGTGTGTGTGTGTGTATAAAATTATATCTCGTTTATCCCAGGGTCCTGGGATTCAGTTCCACATCTGTCTCCTTGCTCAGCTAGGAGCCTGCCTCTCCCTCTGCTTGTGCTGTCTCTCTCTCTCAAAACAAACAAACAAACAAACAAAAACATAGTGTTTGTAGGATTCAGTACTGTCTGCAATTTCAGGCATCCACTGGGGGTCTGGGAACATATTCCCCATGAATAAGAGGAGTTACTGTGTGTGCAAGGTGTGCCTAAAAGTAAAAGTAAAGTTCAAAATAAAGGGTTTTTTGTTTTGGTTTAGTTTGTTTTTTGGGGGGGCGAGGGGGGGTGGCTTTTTTTAATTGTTACTAAAGAAATGGAGTTAGGCCAGGAAGGAGATCATTTTACTCTGAATGCCTCTTTGTCCATTTACTTCATAAACAGAGGGTACCTCTAGGTTGATTGATAAACACAAACTAGTTCTTAGTTCTTTTTTCTCCTCCTTTGAACTATAAAGGTAAGAGAGCTACCGTATGATATTATTAACAACAAACCTAATTATCCTCTCAGACTTCTCCCCAACTGAGGACGCTGCTTCACGGAGCACCCAAAGCCGTAGGTTCTCCCCCTCAGGCTGTCTGAGATGTATCCAGGATCTCCTCACCTCTATCCCTTCCTTTCCAGCCCCGAGCCCTGCTTTTCCTGCAGGAGTAGCTCCGTGAGGACACATGTACCACGGCTTTCCAGGAGGGGTGCTCCAAGACCTGGTTCTCTCTCTACTGAGAGGCCCACCCCGATACTTCCATGACATCCTCAACCTCTGCTGACCTCAGATTTGGGACGATTCCAATTTTGCCCTTCTCTCCCATATGGCTATGTACATAGCCTTTAAAAACAAATGAACAAATAAACAAACATATTTTGGACTATTCCATTGCTCCTCAACTTTTTCTTCCTAAGTGCTAAATGGAATTCCAGATTTTTAAAGATAGATCTCGATATCTCCAGTGCACGATAAAGTTGATAATACATAAATCATTTTTAACAACAGGTAATATGCATAATTTATGGTGTTACAGTGCTATCTTTTTGATATTTATGATGGATAATGCTCAGTTTTTGCCCTCATATTACTGCTTTAAATTATACCACAAGAAAATTAATGAGAAAGTAGATTTATGGGTTTCATTTGTTTGTCAATTCGGAAATTAATTGGGTGTTAATTTTAGCCGTCCCTCATCAGACCAGGACTTCAGTCTGTGTGCATTACTTTGCATTCATTGTAGCTTACCTCCCATTTACTGTGGGTCACTAGCTTTGCATACATTAAAATAGCCCTCCGGCTCATTCCCTTGATTACTTTTTGAACTGCCATGCATTAGAAAATTTACGCCTTTCTGTTATAATTATGAAAATTTGGTATTGGAAGATGGTGCTTTCGTAACTCAGCACACCGACTTCGCTTCCTAAATGTGGCCCTTGGATGGTTTTTCCATGGAAGGGGACCCCTGCCATCGGGGGCGGTGGATAGGCAGACAGTGGTGTCTGATCACAACTTGTGGGAGTGATGTCAGATGTGAAAATGCTCAGTGTTACTTTGTTTTTCTTGTTGTTTCTCCCTCCACCTTTGAGAGTATGCCTTGGAATCTCCACCCAGTGGCAATGATTCTACATCTTGGGGCGCTTCCTTCCTGCCCTGGCTTCACCTGCTCCTTTAACCCCTCAGTTTCACTTGTAATCCCTCCAGCAGCCCTTCCTCTGTTCTCTGGCACCTAGTGCATCTTGCCAGGTGAAGGGCGAGCACTTGCAAAGCTTGTGCCATGTGCTAGGAACTGCGAAGTCTCCATGGTCAAAGCCGGCCTTACTTTGGGGATGCTTTCTGTTCTTGAGTCCCTATTTTGAGTGGGAGGAACTCCTGCAAGAAGATGGAGAGCAAGGCCCTGGGTTCATGTCCTAGGCCACCCTGCTGTTTGCCTGTGGCAGGGAGGAATCCCCTTAGCTGCACTGTGCTCCTTTGAACTCCTTTATGTGTATTATGTTGCCACGTCGACCTTTTGCACATTTAAAGGGAAACCGTTCATTTATCTGATGAAACCCAGAAGTAAATGTATGCTTCATATCTTAATGCGCACAAGTTTTTCTTCTTTCCTGAATCACATGAACATGATCAATGTGGACTTTGAATCATCATGATGTGACATGCGTCCTTCTTGGGAACTAGAGCTAGCCTGACTCCCACCTTTATTTTTGTCCTGCCTGTAGACTCTGCACAGAGTCTAACTGATGATGAAGTAGGCACGCCTCTTGCTTAGTAATTCCACAATACAGAAAGTCACATGCTCGCCCCATTCTTGGAGTCGCTGTCTTCCTCCTTCCTCCTGCCATCCCTCGGTCCTCCCTCCCACCCTTCTTCCCTTTCTCTGTCCCTCCCATCCCTGTGTGCTTCCTTTCTTCTTTCCTCTTACCCCCCTCCCGCCCTCCCCTCCCCCCAACTCCAAGAGCTTCTGTTATCTCTTCAAAATACCTCCCATTTCCTTCTTTCCTGGTACTGGATAAACAATGAGAAAATGATCTCTGCTTTGGGCTGGGGGAGGACCACGTCATCACCGTCATCACCGTCATCATTTTCCTACAAGTGATTTCACCGTTAACTTCTCTTCTCTTCTTCCCATAGAAGTAGAAATATATTTTACAAAACGGTGTTTAGTTAAATTTACACATCCTTTCATGAACAGACCAAGTTCTTTAAGGGCATTTATTCTGCTTCATATAAATAATTGATCAGCCAAGTTAATTTACTTCTGCCTGACTTGGTCAACCTTAATTAACTGCCCTGGAATCAAGACTGAACTTTTTGTTAGCTTAAAATCTTTCACAAGCATGATAACAAGGGCTTTATTTTCCTTAAATTTTCAGCATCAACACTGTAACCAAGGAAATAATCATAATAATAAAGCATTGCTTTAATTTACTATAAATACATTGGCCTGGACATTATGAATTTTCCAGAATACTTCCAGGGTATGCTTTGTTGGCAGCGACAATAAATAAGCAGGCTAAACTCAGTTCTTATCCTTTTCTACAAGTTCCTTCAGCACAAAAATCGATCTTCGGAAATCAGTAGCTCTGTCACGCTTCCAAGCAAGACCAGAAGTGGGCCATTTTGGCTTCCTTCCGCTTTCTGACATCCACGTGATTGTGGCCTCGGCCTTCACAGGGGTGTGTTGAACGGGTCGTATGTGACTTAAACAAAACCCGCTCATTCAGAGAAGAAGGGCAAGAAGCCAGAGGAAGATTTGTGTTTATTTTCAGAAGGCTTGTTAGTGGGGAGGGCTGGTCGCCTTCTCCAGGAGCCATGCCTTCATATCCACATACTCTGGCTGATGGCGTATCGTTTCTTGCTCTCGATTTGCTGTGGAGCAGGGCAGTTCATTGGTTATAAGGAGTCCTAGAGGGAAGTGGAGGTTATACAAACTGAGTGTCTATGACAAGCTCCTGCTAAGAAAAGAAGGTACAGTGTTCGATGTCAGAAAATGCACATGCCTCTCGAATACACTGACCTGCTCTCACATGATTCTCAAATTGTAAAACTCAATAGAAAAAGACAAATAGAGGTGTTTGCTAAAGAATGCGGACACTTTCATCTTCGTATTTTTAGATGCTTTTGTTTGTCTACCACCTTGGTACTATCTTTCCTGGAATTACTTAGTTTTTTTTCACTCACTTACTAATGGACCACCTTGCTGAGGACTTTGCAAATGGGAAATTCTCTGTCATTCATAGAATGGACAGGTTGATGTCTGAAACAGGCAAGGATGATGGCCGTATCTATTCCTTAACCTATGGAGCTTTGGTTTTCTTATCTGTAAAATGGGATAAATTTCACCTGCCTCCTCTCTTTGATGGACTTGTTATGAGTTTGAAAAGTACCTCAGAGAGCCTTGTAGTTTGTGGAGTGTTGTACAGACATAAAGCCTTATTAAATGGCTTGGAACATTCCATAGAAAGAAATATTGCCAGCCCAGATATTGTTAGAAATGTTCTTAGACATCGACACTCCTAATTTTTCACATGTGCTTTTCAAAAAGCTGTTTTCTCCTGATTGGTGTGGGAGATTATGGGAAATTTTAAATCTTGCAACCTACATACTACTGTTAGCACTTGACTAATTAAGGACATCCTCAGACCAAAATAATCCTTTATGCAATTTCGGTCCCAATGCCTGCACTCTCACAGACCCGATTCGCAAGCCAAGCTGCTTGGCGAGATGCCTGCAGAACTTCTCCTGGAGGACTTGGCAGTCTTCTTGGAACTGCGTAGAGCAAAACCTTATCAAATTGTGGATTGGAGATCGTCCTTACTCCACCCACCACCACGGTGTCAAACCCAGGAAACAGAAGCAGGGCCAGTCTCTTAGACACCTGCTCTGAGGTCAGGCATCCCAATGCTTGCAGGCTGGGAAAAGCAGCATTCTTTCATTCTTCCCTATAGCTCTGAGGACAGGATATGTGGCTAACTAGGCCCCCTTCTGAGGGCAGGTAAATATCTCATGTGCAAGCCATGTTTTTATCTTTTGGGGGTTTGTTTGCTGATGTGAGTAGGCTATCCAGAAAGTTTTAAAAAAGAAAAGTGTTTTTGTTTTCTCTTTAGGTATGCTTGTGACATACCTAAGAATTGAGTGTGGTTTTTTGTTAACTATGCTAGGACAACCATTCTCTCCCTCAAATACCTAAACACCACCTTTTCCTCCATTTCTGTACGAATGGGCAGGTTTGTGAAACAGAAACATTGGGGGGAAAAGTCCCCTCAATTTCACAAATTAATTCCTTTTTGGCAACAAACGAGGTACTTGTATTGCCTGGTTCTTCTATCTTAGAGAAAGTTTTAGTTGTGTTTTTGATAGGTTTTATACTCTGTAGACAGTAAGGATATAAAGGCAGTTTTTAAGTGATTCTAATTCTGGGAAAATCTGATTTCAAGAAAAGAGTGTGAATCAGCTGTTGCTTCTGAGTTTGTTTTCTACCTGTCAACAACAACAAAAAATGCCATTCTTAATCCCCTTCAGAATTGGATTAACTTTAAACATAAGTCTTCTGGGTTTATAAAGGTTGTACTTAAGTTGGATCATACAGGGCACTGAAAGGAAAGGAAGAAAGATGTGAATTTTTCTGCTTTTAATTTTCCATTAGGCTTTTGTGGAAGTCGGTAGAAAAGGGACTTGAACCAACTTCCAGCAAGAGGGCAGCCTCCTCTAAAGATATCCCAAGTGTTTCAATTTCCCTGTTGTCACATATTGCAGAGGTGGGTGGGGGGGTCCGTAATGCAGATTGCACATGTCTTTCCACGATGCACGAGTATTTGTTACAAGTTTTCAGCCCTTTGATCTGAGATCGGTGTTTCACGTTGAGGTTTTAATATTCAGACATTTCTCAGCTTTGATATTGGAACTGTCAGGTCCTTTAGTGACTATTGCTTTTCCTGTTCAAAGCTCTCATTTGTGAATTTGGAGTATGACCCTGCCATTACACTGTTTGCTCCCTACTACACCTCAGCTGTAAGAAAACACATGGTTAAGAACGTTGACATCCAGCTGCACTTGTTCAAATCCTGATTGCACCACTACTAATGATTTATGCTGGGCAAATTAAAATGGTCCTCATGGGGGCCTAGTTTTCTCATCTGCATACTGGAGATACCAGTGGCATTCAGAATTAAACTGGGAAATATACGTAAATCACCGGCTGGTGGGCTTGGTACGGCACTGGTAACACTTGGTATTAGTAAATATGATCTTTCTTTTGTCATAACCAGATGCATTTACTGAGAGCTGAATTGTGGGTCATGCTTTTGTACGTTGAAAGTAGCTGGGCAGAACATGAAATATATTTACATGTATGTAGGTGATATCCTTCAGCTGCACATCTTGCACTGTACATATAGACATACATACATACTTACAAACACCTACACATATATGTTTTTTATTAGACACTTCATAATTTTGCATTCAGACCTTTCCTTTGGTCTGCCTGAGGCCAGATTTTTCTCCAAAATAAATATAAGATGTCCCAGACCTTTCAGGCCTTAAAACAAACTAGAGGTTAGTAATTCGGCATGAGAAAATCCCCTAACTTTGAATAGGATTTCTTAGGACAGTTTTAACCATAGGACAAAGATCAGAGTCTGAATTTTTTTAGCTCCTGAAAAGTGGGGTGGGGGGTGGGGATTCTTTTTTTTTTTTCTTTCTTTCTAAGTGTGGCTGATCTCATTGGAATCACCAATTTTGAAGACTTCTCAGTACCGGAATCATTCTGGGGAGTACAAATCTTTAAATGCTCTTGTCTTTTTGACCGTGAGGGTGTTCGGCTCAAATGATCTCAGGGCCCTCCCGGTGGTGTGTGTCCTGTCTTGATAGCGTGGAGCTGGAGACTTTCTCTCTAGGCGTGTACCACCCCAACGCAGAGCCTGCACACACTGAAATTGAGTGTTACACCTAATACACTACACACAACTTACTCTTTTTTTTTTAAGATTTTATTTATTTATTTGACAGAGAGAGATCACAAGTAGGCAGAGAGGCAGGCAGAGAGAGAGGAGGAAGCAGGCTCCCTGCTGAGCAGAGAGCCCAATGCAGGACTCGATCCCAGGACCCTGAGATCATGACCTGAGCCGAAGGCAGCAGATTAACCCACTGAGCCACCGAGGCGCCCCAACTTACTCCTTTTTGAGAAAAACTCCAGATAGTTAACCATAAATCCCGAGTTCCCCTGAAAGTATTTTTCTCCAAGGGGAAACAGCTTCTTGAAAGGACCACTACGAACTCTTGAAGCTGCCCCGACCCCTCCGTCCTCAGACACTAAGGGACTAGCCCACGACCCAGGGCCAAGAGTGTATGAAAGAAAAGGACAACTGTTTACAGAGTCTGGCAACACGGAAGGCAGGGCCCTTCTCCTTCTGTCCAACAACTGTTTTAACAGCTGCTTTTCTCTCTCTCCCCTGCTCCCTCCTGAAAATCCCTCTATCAGGTTTTTGAGTCATGATGCAAGAATCTGGGACTGAGACAAAAAGTAACGGTTCAGCCATCCAGAACGGGTCGAGCGGCGGCAACCACTTGCTCCAGTGCGGGAGTCTTCGCGAAGGACGGTCCAACGGGGAGACGCCAGCCGCGGACGCGGGGGCCGCCGAGCTCGTGCACGTGCAGCAGCAGCAGCAGGTACTGTGGCCGCTGGGCTGCGCGGGATGCGGGGGACCGCGGGGCTGGCGCTCCCGCTCGCCCTTTGCACTCGTCCCCGTGCAAGTGGTGGAGGCTCAGGTGGCGGGCTGGCCGCCTGTCAGAAACAGCTAGCGCGGGGTGGTGGCCCTCGGAAACTAGTGCTCAAGCCCTCAGGGAGCCGAGACTCTTGGAAGCTACTCCCCCTGCCCCCGCCCCCTGTCTTGGGGAGCAGTTGTTAAAGATGAGCTTGAGCGCACCTCTTCCCAGGCCCCACCGTGGCAGCCTGAAGCTGAACTATTTGGGATAAAAAACGAATTGCAAAAATGGTTCCCTATGCTTGAGTTAAAAAGTCATACTCATAAACGGGCTTACTGAGAGTGGTGAAGCAGGACACCAAAGGAGGGATGGTGGATGAAAGGAACAGGGGATGGAAGAGGGAGTGGAAGCCAACAGTAGAAGCAAAGGGGCAGGAGTGGGTATGCAGCAGGCATAGCATCCACAGCACAGGCTTCAGTGTAAGAAGTGGCCTCCTGCTGCCTGGAGGAACTTCGGGATACGGACCACTGGCCTATGTGTCTTGTGTACAAACGGCAGCTGGTATGGGGCTAAGTCCTCTTAACGTTTTACATTAGTTCTTATTGGTGGTTCCCCCAAAGGCATGTAAACTGGGACATACTCATTCTCCTTATGTTCTCCAAGTCATGTCACTGGGTACCCTTGAGGGACGGATTAAATATTTCCAAATGGTAAAGGTGCCATTTTGGTCTTGGATTCATCTACTCAGTACATAGTTGTGGTGCCCTTGCAAAAAGGTGAAAAAGAACACTGCATCTTCAGGCCTTTCTGGAAAAAAAAAAATTAGAAATCTTTGAGGGATGAGGAGGAGACAGGCGAGCCTTTTCTCAAACCATTTTCTTGGAAAGTGTATCGGGGAAGGAAAGGAAATCCTTTTTTGTATGAGGGTTATAGCCTTTGACAGGCTCTGAGGATGTTTCATTTTTTTACTTGCTGAGAAGTTTTTAAAATATGAAGAATCGTTACATTGTTAGTCTGTTAGAAGGCAGTGGAACCTGCTGGGGGAAAGCTAGGACAGAAAGAAAAGGAAACTAGCCCACATGCTCTGGTCTCACGACCAGCACTTCATCTATGTGATGTGACCTCTGTCCCTGGTTGTCCAGAACCTTCTGTGCCTGCACCTGGGGTATCCCATCAGCTGGAATTTATGACGTATGTTGTGTGGAAGGTTGTGCACTTAAATGAGTGCCAATGGCAGAATTCTAACCACTGAGGTAGTTGGCCAAACATATCCTCAGATGGTAGGACAGTATCCGTGTGTGCGCGTGTGTCGTTCATGTGGTGTTCTCGGTTACTTACGGTTCATTGGAGAGAGCCGCCGGGATCTTGGAGTGCTGTGTTCTATGTCCTTACCCTACAGAGGCCAAGAGGCACCAGTTCTTGAGCAGTTGAGGTGTGGTGCTCTTGGCCTGTGGGGTGGGAACCCCACATGCATAGTATTTAGGGTACATTAATTAAATAAATGCGAAATTCACTTCTTTAGAATTTTATATGAAGAACTAAAAAATCATTTACCATCTTAAAGTAGTAAGTTGGCCAAAATCTTTATATATGTACCATACACATACACGCACGCAAACACACACCCCTACACCAATATCAGCAACAACACATTGGCCTCATAGAAGGCAGTTAGGAAAGTGCATGTTAACAATCTTCCTTAAAAAGCATCGGTAACAAAATTAGTTATCCACATCTCCCCTCTTTATCTTGGCTGTGACCACTTTGGAAAACATGGTCTTATGTGTTATGGGTGTCAGTACCTTTTGTTGTACTTTGAAACCCATTTTAAATACTTTTTATAGCAAGTTTACTTTTATTTGCTATTGATATGATTTAGGAAGAGAGAGTGTGCTTGGATTTATGATTGTGGCAAAAACCTCACATACTGTGCTTGGTAGCCCTTTTTGATCTTTTAAGACAAAATACTGACAACTGTTTGCCCCTCCAAGTGTATGATGAGGCTCCTCACAGGTTGTTGGGGGACAAGTAAATCTCTCGATGAATTGGGGGCTGGGGTTAGGAATAAGGGATTGATAAAGTTTTGCAGGACTAGAGTGAACCTAGTTTCCTTCCAGTCCGAAAATGGCAACAAGTCAGTGCTTTGGAGAAATGTGAGGGTCAACATGATGGACTCGGGTTGTTTTCGTCATTTTTATTCTACAGGTTTTTACTTGAAGTGAGAATACCAGCAGTGAGAAAATCACAGCCATGCTGAATTCATTACTGCGGTAGTCACACAAAACCACGGATAAAATTTCAATAACTGCAGGCCACAGTTGAGTAAACAGTTGCACTGAAATTTAATTCCTGTTGACTTTTCCCCCATTCCTCGCCAGGGGCACATTCTGATTCTGTAGTACAAAGACAACAGGGGTTACAGCTTTGATTAATGTAGGACAGTGGAAGAGAATTAGAACTGTAAAATATGTTAGAAGTCCATGGAACAAAAAGATGTGGCTTAAAAGGGCTTGGTATAAAAATGAGTTAATTATGCTGTGTGTAACACTGAATGTTATAGGATTTTCTAGTTGCACCAGTGCCATCGTTGACAATATAGGGAGAATTTTTGCCTAGTGCCAGGACTTTTAAAATAAATGCAAGCCTTTCCATGTTTGATTCTTATTACCAAAGATAATTACAAATGATAGCAAGTGCCCTTTCAGAATGGAGAGCTTTCACAAAGATTAGCTGTGGAATGAGTGACTTCTATGCTGGGACTGGTCTATAGGTTGGCTAAATTAGGTCTAAGAAGAATTGTTTAAAAAGGAAAAAAAAAAAAGAATTATGTAGGTGAGAACCTAGAAAAATCAGAATCTGGCTTTTCCATCTTCTCTTGAAAAACCAGAAGATCCGGTAACTCTAGACCAATATTCCTACGAGGACAACAGTTGTTAGGGGATGGATTGCACGTGAAGTCAAGGAGCCTGCCGCTCTCCAGGCTGCCCCAGCTCCCACCCAGCAGCGTTGCTCATTTGTGGCCCTCTAGGCAGGGGGGTTGGTAGTTCTGCAAGATGCCATCATCACTCAGAAGCCATCACCAAGGAGAGGTGCTGCCAGTAGCTTGGAGGAACTCGCCAACACACTCCCCAACTGTCTTCCTTCCTCAAAACGAAATGTATTATCTCTGTAATGTTTCAAGCCTACTTCTATCTGGGCCATGAAACTATTATAACAATAGTTTCCTAATAAGATAATTTGATAGAGTTTCCGAACATTTCTTTTAGCCACTGGGTAATTCTTTACCCGATACCATAACTGCTTTTTATTTCCTATTATGCCTGCCCCATTTCTGGGTCTGTAAGAGTTCTGTACTGTATATGCACTACTCCATTACGAAACTCAGCAACAAATACTATTACCAGTTACTGAAGTTTTTTTTTTTTTTTTCCCTTAAGAAAGGATTTTAAAATGTCCAGAGCAATTTCATAAACTGTGTGGATTAATGCATTTTAAAAGTCTTGAATTTTAGAAAGCAGAATTTTATTTCCATATTGCTGCAAATGAGAGCTTTTTCAGATAAGCATATTACATAGAGCATAATGTTTAGAAGTTTCTCCATATACAGCATATGCTGTCAGGTCAATTAACAGAATGCATACTAGAAAATGTTTATTCAATAAAAATGAATAGCTGTTAAATAAAACAGCTATTTCTTAACAACATTCCATTTAATGATGGGGTTTTTTTTTTGGGTACCACCTGGCAGTTTTATTGTCTGCAAATCAGGATAGAGAGAGCTTTGGTTGCTGTGGTTTTGAGGTGTGGCTATTGTTTTATACGAGGAGGGCAGTGTGGAGGTAGTCTGTGAGAAAGACATTAAAAAAAAAAAGATATATTACATATGGGATTTAAATATGGATTATTTAGAGAGTGTGGATAAGTGACATATTTGTTTCATTCATTGACATTGGTTCTTTGACATTTGGTTTAAGGTGTTGGACCTTTTGGCCCGAAAGATACCTACACACCATCACCATGTGTCTATATACATGTTTCCTGTTAATAATGTAAAAGAAAGAGAGGAAAACATTGGATAAGTCCTAAAGAGTTAAGAGAGGTAGGAAGAACAAGTAGCTTCTGAAACATCATGAGAGGGAAGAAGAGGGATTCATTGGGTTGTATTTTGCCCAGGACAAGAGAAGCTCAGAGAGACAGGAGGAGTGGGAAGGGCTCGAGAAGGAAATCTAGCTGTGTATGTTCATAGAGGATGAAGACGATACGCTCTCAGAAGGGCCCAGGAGGATCACGGGTCTCTTTCTTGGAATCTCCTGATGCGAGTCACCAAAGGATAATGACCAGAGTGCAAACCTGTTAGCATAAACCCATACACAAAAATTAAAGATTCTTCTCTTCATTTTCAAAATGGCGGAATGAATGTCCTCATTTTGTTCTTGTTACCAAAATGACTAGTGGCTATCAAGCAAAAGAGGGAGGTTGTCCTGCCAACACTTCCAGCTTGAAGTGCCCCTATAAAAAACAACGTGTAGGAGAAATTGCTCTTGTGTTTGGATGGGCAGTAACCTCCGACGAAAGAGACCGCGCCTGTGCGCTTCTCATTCGTGCTCGTGTTCCTTTGTGGGAACCACGTTACTGTTATTATGGTCATCCTTTGCCTTGTTCCTCTTTCTACAGAGGGAGGCCCAAGTGATTAAGTGTGGATTAGTACAATGACCAGGTAGCAATGGCCAGTTCTGCCTTACCATTCTTCTCTTTGCAAAGAGAACTATTCCTAACTTTGTTAGGAATACATACAATGGAATATTACTCAGCCATCAGAAAGGATTAGTACCCACTATTTGCATTGACATGGATGGAACTGGAGGGGATTGTGCTAAGGGAAATAAGTTAAGCAGAGAAAGAGAGTTATCATATGATTTCACTCATATGTGGAACATAAGAAATAACATGAGGACATTAGGGGAATGAAGGGAATACTGAAGGGGTGGAGTCAGAGGGGGAGATGAACCATGGGAGATTACGGACTCTGGGAAACAAACTAAGGGTTTCAAAGGGGAGGGGGGTTGGGAGGATATGTTAGCCTGGTGATGGGTATTAAGGAGGGCACATATTGCAATGAGAAAAAAATAAAAAGTAAAATAAAAACAAACAAAAAACACACTCAAATGGCCTTTTGCCTTGCCGATAGCAGGGACTGTGCCTGAAAGGAGGGTCTTTTGATGCCACTGGAAGGGAAAAGATAGTCAGCATCTCTGGTTCTAAGAAGGGAAGCTTCTGGAAGGTAATGTAGAATGTAGATGATCTTAGTTTATTGAGTTGTCTCATTGAGGCAGGCACTCTGATAGGGGCCAGCACCTTCCTTCAGTGGTGGGTAAAAAACTCACACTGTAATTTTTAAGGACGCACTCTACCAAGTTAGATTCTTTCTGAACACAAGGCAGAGTTCGAATATAGAAGCTATTGATGATCAAAAATTTGTAGTAGGAACTGGTGTCCCCAAAACATTAGCGAAAACCATGCAAACAAATTGAGATAAAAGTGAGAGAGGAATTCGGATAGTTGTGACAAATAAAGAAAAAGCAGCCATAACAATAACAGACTCCCACTTTTCCTCCATTCCTTTTGTGACTCTTTCTGGAAAAGGCACACTTCACCCTGAGTGCTAAAGTAATTTACTCTGGGAGTTTGGACCTCCCTGTCATCAAAATATTGTCAGAGATTTAGGTAACCTGTGATGTGAGCCTTAGATGAAATCCTTTCAAGGTCTGATTACTAAACAGTTGTGTGTCATTAATTTCTCTGTTGAAAAGTAAGATGGCATGAGAAACGACAACAGAGAAAGAGCCAAATATAGAGAAAGCTAGATGCCACGTTTCACCAAGAGTGAAGCCTATCCTCAACTTTAAGCCAAAGCATCCCTACATTGCGAAGGCAATTTTAAGCCCTGACCTGTGAGATAATAATAATAATAATAATAATAACAGTGATAATAACAATAATAATAAAAAATACCCCCTCTCGCTTGTCTAATCAGAAATCTCTTTTTGAACTTTCAGGAGGTGTGACTTTAATGGTAATTTGTTGACAGATTAGCCTCACTGATTTCAGGGAGTTTGTTTTGCAAAACTGGCAGGCCCCTCTCTGGTCTCCGAAGGCAAGGAGCCTACTTTCCTGTTTTGCAACTGCGTGCGTTTATTGACAAGTAGTGCTGAGCGCGCAGAATTGGTCTGTTTGTGTAATGAAACCTATACAGCTCGCCTGATGGAGCCGAGTGTACTTTTAGGTAGTGCATAGATTACTTGATAAAAAGGGTTACAAGGTGACTGCTTTTATGACAAAGTAGAATGGCAATATAAATGCGAGTGGTAGATGGGGCCACAGAAGGGAAGTTTATATAGGGAATTGAACCCCGTATTAGAAAGTTTCTTTTCATCACTTGGTCTTTGAACTCCAATCTATTGTAATTATGAAGTGTTACTTGTAACATTCCAGAGGCCTTTTGCTAAATACTGTGTTTGATTTGGTTCAGAGAAATACAACCACTTTTTTTTTTCTTTTCCCCTCGCGCAAGAAAATGTGGTGAAGAGAATTTCACATACTGGCCTGGCCTCAGCTTTGTTCCAAGTGAGCTAATAAATGTGCTACACTGGAAACTATGTATTAACTTTGTTTCTTTGCTTTGGAGTTCTTGAAATGCGCTCATTCATTTGTTGTATATTCTTTCATGGAATGAAGACTTTGTGGTGCAAAGCTGCCTGTGTGTAAGGAGATGTGCATGGTAGAGTAATTAATTCCGAGTTTATTTGCCTTAGAGCCTGAAGAGCCTGGAGAGCAAGGATGGGAGCAGTGGGAAGGTGGTTCGAAGGTTACCTGGGTTCAGCTTGTTGGAGGTTCAGCTTTTTGGAGTCTTGGGTTTCTAAGCCAGGGAAGGTTTCTATTCAGAGAAGAAAGGCCATTCAGGAGGAGAAGTACAGAGGATAAATTATAAGGTTAGAGCTGGCCTGGCCTAGAAGGAAAGAGATTTTTGAAAGATTAATAGCAGTGACAAGGCCCTGTGGTAGGTCCCAAATTCAGTAATGGGCTGCTAACTCTTGCTTCATTGGGTTGAGGTCTTGGTTTTGTTGACCACCTTTGCCGCCTTGCTCTCTGCCTTTCTTCTTCTGTGTTTGAACACCTTGGTCAGCGGTAGGACCCAAATCAGCTGGGATGGCCCTTTCTCATTCCCTCATGTTCCCTAGCATGCAGCGCAGTTCTTTGACCGCGTCTATGAATGAATGAAGCAGGAAGAGAAAGGAAGGTGGTAGTCACAAGAGTGTTGAGGGGAGTATGGGAAAATCAGCAGAGCCTCTTGAAATGAAGTAGGACCTGTGAAAACATCAAGGGGTCGGAGTTGGCAAGGGTGATGAGTCAGCATTTCCCATCTGAGTGACTGGCAAAGTGCTGGAATTACGGAACAGAAGAGAAGGACATTGGGAGGAGAACCCACACTCCCTTCTTACCTGCCGTGGGTCAGTTATTGGACAAACACAAATTGTGCACAAGCACAAATTTAAGTTGTAAATAAGGAACAGATTTACTTCGGAAAAGTCCTTTTTTAAAATCGACATTCTCTTACATCATGAAAACTCACTCTTTTGATTGTATATGTTTATTCAGATTAAAATTATCAAATATTTTCCCTTTAGGCTTTGCCAGTTACTAATGAGTCTATCTTCCAAAAGTCACATGGGAAATGCTGATAAACTGCCTCGTGTTCCTATTGATCATGGCATGGACTTAATCTCTTTTAGAGAACAAAACGACGAAGTTAGATCTTTGATAAAGTCTGTTTCATATTGACACACGCTTCTTAGAATGAATTTGTTTTTTAGGGTGAAAGGGGCTGTATGTTGTGTTTCTTTTGTTGGAAATACGATGTATAATTATTAAACAGTGGTGCTATTGGCAGGCCCATTGACCGAGGTATAGATTAAACTGCTTAGGGATGTCAAGGCCTTGTCTGTGTGTTTAAGTTGAGCCCTGCATAGAGGCAGATGGAGGGAAACCAGCTCTTTTCTCTTTAATTCCTTCAGATAGAACATTTTCCAGTATCTTCTGCATGATAGGGGTAGTATTTTGTTTTTATTTTTGTTTTTTAATGTGGTAACCCTAATGAATTAACTCTTTCATCCCTATTTTAAGACTGCTCCTTTTCGACTGTACTCCAAATAAAATTAACTTCCTGACGCAGATTCATCTTCAGCAAAGTTTCTGAAAGTAGACCCTTTGTCATACAATTTATCATCCACACAAGCACAAGGAATTGTCAGGATCACGGTTGCCTGTCAAAAGAGGCAAAGTGTCAGCTGATCTGAAATCTGTGTTTTTATCACTGTGCCTTCTCTCATCCTGAACTCCCCTGTCTCCACGTTGAAGGGAAGGTGACATGATGTCTTCTTAGTCATTCAAATCCAATAACTTTTAATCTGAAGGTTAAGTAGTGAGATATAAACTAAGAGATGATAATATCAATTTTATGTTCACTGAAGGGCACAATATACCTCTTTCTAGTAGAGGGAAAATTGTGCGTAAAATGTCTTTTGCTTTTCAATAGCAGAGCCATGTGTCTCAGAGCCAAAGGAAGAAAGAGTTTTGGAAAAATTTAATAAAATAATATGTAACATCCTAAAACAGGGCAAGAGTGGCCTTTTAGTGTTATAATTATTAAGTATTAATTTTTCAAGGTTGTTCCATTTTTATAGCCTCTTGTATTAACTCTTGTTATCTTCCCTATGAACTCAACAACCTTTTACAAGGTTAAAGACTGGGAGAGAATGACATAATGCTCGTTCTTTCCTGACTATTTTTGATCCTAATGCGTATGATAAATAATACTGTGATAATATTGCTTACCTTGCCTCATTTTTTTTGTCCTACTCATGATATTTCCATTTCAACTCAATAGGTATTCACCATCCAAAAGTAGTCAGTGAAAATGCCTTTATGTGCATTTTTTATTATGACACTCTGATTATCTCATTGACTGTACACCTGTATTCCCAGCTCAAACTTCGTGCTGTGTATTATGTATGTGTGCTGTGTATATCTATGTAAAGACTGTATCATTACTGTGTTTACGGAGGGAAAAAGCATCACGCGTAAGCTGAGGATGTGATATTCGCAATCGGAATTGTGACAATTCTATTCCTGAAATATTTTAAACTTGTCTCAGCCATTTGTGCTGTCCCCTGACAGGGCAGGTTCTAGATACAATGCACAGTGTTAAACCTGCAAACTATGTGAGGGATTGGGGGACTAAGCCTGCTGCCTGTTTTGTTTTTTTTTTTAAAGATGGTTTTTTTGACATGTATTGAGTACTGTGATATTTTATTTCTTTGCAACATGTTATCTCATCTAATTCTCCTAATGACCCAGTGAGGTAGATATAATCATGTAAGGATCTCAAGTAAGAAGAAAGAAAGAGTTAGAGTCAGGAGCAGGGGCTTGGGGGAAGACTGGCAAAATTGGAGCTTCTGGATCCACTTGTTCTTGCTGTTCAGTTCTTACCTGCCTTTTCTGTGATGTGTTTACTCAGTGCTTCCTTGAATTCTGTGAGTTAATAGATTCCCTTCTTGGACTGGGGGGGGGGTGGTGGAGATTTTACTGAAACACCACCATCCTCCTTGTTGGCCATTGTCTAGAGGTACCTTCCTCCTACCACAGCAGAGGTGCATTGTTGCAGCAGAGAACGTACAGCTCACAGAGCCGAAAATACTTCTTACCTGGTCCTTTCCAGAGCAAATTTTTAGTGAAGGGCAGATGTTGCAAGGCTGGCCTTCTAGAACCTTCTACTCGTACTTTATAGAAAGTGACAGAACTAAGAGATCATTCCTTATTTTTTTTTTCCTAAATTATCCCTCAAGAAATACATGTATCAGAGTTTAAGTCTTTTTGTCTTACATTTTCCGGAGGGATAAAGTCACTTGTTGGTTTTATCCTATCTGCAGAGTCACTTTCTAATCATTTAATTGAATGCATTTCACAAATTAAATGTTCTGGCATTATTGGTGGTGAGAGGAATAATCAGCCAGCCCACTAAGGAAATGGAGATTGGACACTGAGTCACTCAAAGAGCGGACGTTCTTCCTTATGGTTCTCTTAGCAAAGAAAATGAACATCAAAACATGCGTATCTTAGGTTCACCATCCCATGGTTGGCTAGAAGATATGAAGAAATACCCTTAACATCTCCCTGAATTCAGAAAACTTAGAATCAAATCGTAGTGGAACAAAGCATAAACATATGCATTAAATATCAATAAAAATCTCAAAGCAAAATGAAGACAAGCTGTGGAAGATAGGGGTATGAGTCATTAACAGATGAGTGACTTAAGCAATACATCTTCAGTAACCCAGAGAAGAGAGTTTATTTGTGTCTATGCTGGTGGGACTTTTGAAGACCTTGGTATAACTGAGGAAACAGTAACACAGAACATGTACACCAGCTGATTTAATTTAACTCTTTCAATCAGGAGACAGGGGATGGAAGGTGTACGCTGAGCTGGACGGGTGAGGTTTATAACCTACGTGCTTAAGAAGTGTATCTTTGCCACTTCGCCATTTTTAATTTTGGGATGAGCAAGGGGGATTTCCACTGTGGAACAACTGGAGGGTAATGGTAAGTAGAAGTCTTTCTGTGCCACACGCCAGCATCTGAGTTTGTTGGTCTCCAGGAAATGGTGTGGGGCCTATCTGTTTACACAGACGGTAGCCTATGTCGAGTGTTTGATCTCCAGAGATTAGATGGGAACTGACAAGGCTGGTCATTTGGTCGGTGGTGTCCATATTTTACGTCCTTTTATATTGGGTTTTAGCTAATTCACCTCTGTTTGCCATAGACTAGAACCACTGAAATCCTAAGGCCTAATTTTTAAATGGTTGTCAGATTTGGAGATATTTCTTCAATCTAGCTATTTATGAGGTGTCTTTCCTAGAAGCCCAAGGCCTTTTATTTTCTCTCCTTTGCGGTTTCTTCTTTGTTTTCTTACCTTCTTATTTGTTTCTGGTTTTGAGCTTGTTACCCAATGACTTATCATGAGATCTCACAATTCGTGAACATCTCTTTAGTCTTCCTGGTGGGAGGGTTTCCCTGGCACAGGCCCTGTCTAATTTCATCATGCCTACATTTTGCAGGTTTATGGTTCCTCTTTTGTGAATCTGATGAAACCCCGGCATCTTTTGCTCTGAGAAATGTGTGTATGTGTGCGTTTGTGTCATTTTGCTGTAGTTTCATGTGCATTGTGCCCCAACCCCCTACCCCCCAATTAAAACACTATGCAGTCCATACTGCATGTTAATTAGATTTGCTTGCTGGTTCAGTGTTTTGACAAATGTTCCTAGATTTTTCTGTGTTTAATTAATGTTAAGTATATTAGTAACCTATCTTTAATTTGGAAAAGGTTTCCTCTTCTGGCTCTAAATGCTTACCAATGTGTCCCTGGAATTCGTTCTTGGATATCTTAGATGTAGCACTATAAATGCCAGCTCCGAAGAAAACTCTGGAAAGTAAGGTCATATAAAGCACTCTGCACGGGTTCGAAGAGCCTTTTTGTATCTGTTTGAACACAATCACCAGCTTCACAGACTACTTGAAAGATCTTTGATTAAATCAGCAAAGGTTATAGTAAATAATACATATACCACTGGCGCTCCCTTCCGTGGCTGATGAGAGTGTAAGTCCGTGCACAGCCCATTCTGGGAGCAGGAAGGCATTGAGTATCAGGAGGTTTAAGACCGACGTACCATTTGATTCAGGGGTCCACTTTTACCAAGAAGTTGTATGGTATTCTGTGATCGTTCTCAGACTTACACGTGTATTGGAATCATCTGGAGGGTATCTTAAAACCCATGGCTATAACCCACCCCCAGAGTACTTTATTCTGTAAATCTGGGGTGAGGTCCAAGAATTTGCATTTTTTTAAAAGACTTTAATTATTTATTTGACAGAGATCATAAGTAGGCAGAAAGGCAGGCAGGGAGAGACGGGGAAGCAGGCTCCCTGCTGAGCAGAGAGCCCGATGCGGGGCTCCATCCCAGGACCCTGGGATCATGACCTGAGCTGAAGGCAGAGGCTTTAACCCACTGAGCCACAGGGACATCTCAGAATTTGCATTTCTGTTGTGTTTCACTCATTCTCTGCTGCCAGTTGGAGGATCCCACTTCGAAAACCACGCAAAAGGGCAGGGCACCCGAAAGCATGTGAGTGGAGCCAGCCTGTTCCCTGTCTTGTGGACGTCATCCAGCATGGTACCGCCAGTCATGCACGGATGTCCTCACCTGCTTAGTCAGTGCACACTGTTTTTTCTGTAGACTCATCCCACTGCCTCAAGGACTGGAAAATGCAAGAGAAACATTTCATTTGAGACATCTTGGACTCCTGCTGACAAGAGTTCAAAAACCCACCTCTAGTACTTACTGAATGGATGAAGTAAAGTGAGTTTTGCCCGTCTCTCTGAGCCTTACTTTTTTTGTCTATAAAATGGGGCAGTAGAGATAACTTCTAGAACAGAGTTACGTGACAGATACATTGAATAATAGATCTTGGGCCTTGGCACACTCCTCAAGCCTTTAAAATAATAGTGCTTTTGACAGTATTTTGTTCGCTCAGCACCTTTTAAAGATAGGGAAAAGGCGGGGCTGAAATCTTAGGGACCCAAAGTCAGAGGCCAGGAGGGAACCAACTGGTTTCTCAGGGCTGTTCCATTCTTTAGCAGAGGTCACCCCCTTTTATATTCAAATGTGCTCACCTTAGAGCAGTGTAGAAATGCATGTTAGAGACCTCCAAGGAGAGCCCTCATCCATGAATTCCAGAGTTCCTGTGTCTTCCCTCATTGAGATAATTAATTGAAATAAGGGCACAGTCCTGTTTGACAATCACACTCTTCATTTAGAAACTGACCTCTGTAGGAAGACTGCAGAGAATCAGTTCTTGTAGGCAATTAGTGCCCCAATTTACCATTTTAGAAAAGAAAACATATATCTTAATAAATACAGAATTTCTCCTCCATACCTACTAGCAACATTACTGAAGGGGCCCCACCACAAATGTTTTAAATTTAGAGGCAGAGCTAAGGACACAGTTTGCCTCCAGAATCTGAATTGAATCAGGGTTTTATTTCAGATAAAATCTTTGGGGCTCATAACTTAAAAAACACAACTTTTACTGGCATTACGCAATTTGCCACGGGTCATTTAGCGAAATGTTTGTATATGTAAGCCCAGGTTCTTCTTTTAAGAAAAAGGAGCGGTGGAGGGCGGGGATTGGATTTTGCTAAAATCCAGGTGGCGTTTCAGTTTATATTTAATTTTAATTGGAAATCAAATACAGGCAAGGGAGAAAAAACCTACCATGTTTTCTTTACTAAGAGTATCCATTGGGGAGGGGAAGGACACTGCCAGCCAAATTTTAAGAAGCAGCTTTTTTTATTGGCATGTCTGTTTTTTTTTTCCCCCCCTCTTCTGGCTAAATTCTTGTGCCTGCATTTTCTTTTTAACATCTGAGTTTTTACACATGGCAATGATTTTTATGTCTCAGGGCTCCTTGCTGCCCTTCTTCTGTAATTTCTATGGGATTAGTACCTAGAACCAGGATAGCAAATAATTACACACCACATCTAACCAATAGCTTCCCTAGGCTGTTGTCTGGTGCGCCCCCCTCCCCCCGCCTTGTTAGGTTCCAATTTGAGATAATATTTGATTCCCGTGGCCCATCCTATTTCTGGAAGGCTGGGGAAGTTTCTGAAGAATTAAGAACAGGGGTGGGGAAAGTTGCCTTTTTTTTTTTTTTTTTAAAGCCAGAATTTTAGGAGGTCCTTTTCTTTGTGAGTCTAACTAGCCATAGGTACATTTTGTGAAACTCCCATAAAATATTGGCAGAGTGACTATGGCACAATTAGGGAATGGCTGCTGAAAGTGCTGGAAGAAGTGCCGAGACAGTCACTTAGCTCTGCCAGTGCCTATGAGATACCCCATGTACCAGAGCCGAGAGTGAAATCCTCAGTGTTGGCTCTGGGGAGAAGGCTTGGGTGTAATTCAGATGTTTTCAATTGAAAATGGAATACCAAATAATTTCAAATTTTCTACTGCACAATTAATTACATGTTCATTGTAACAAAATTAGAAGATGTGTCTAGGAAAGCAGAGAAAGAAGAAGAAACTACACTACCCACAGTCTCTGTTTACAGAGGTGCCAACTGTGGACATTTGATGACCCACTCACCTTTCGCTATTTTTTTTTTCCTTTTTCTCCTTTTTCTTCTCTCTCTCTCTCTCTCTCTTTTTTTTTTTTTTTTTTTTTTTTTGGTTTAAGTCATTCCTTCACATTTTTACATATTCCCATACCCACTGTGGAACTTTATAGTTAAAAGAAATAGCTAGCAGTAATGTTATCAGTGGGAATTGTTAGGGCTCGGTTTCATATGTGATGGTTCACTTTTTCATCTTAATTTTATATTTAGTGTTTATGGCTTTAGGGGAAAATTCATGTTCTTAGTTTCACATTTCAGAGTTTATGGTCTAATTAATGCTATTTTCCTAACCACCCCCCTTCACCTTCTCCCAGATTTGCCAGCTAATTCAGGATTTGGGCACAATGCTTAAAAATTATTTTTAGGAGGAAATTTTCAACATGGTATGATGATAGCTCACCCATTTTCAATAAATAAATGCATTTCTTCTTTTTATCAAAAATCCTCAACATCCCTATGGTCACACATTTTTCTTGGTTTGAAATTATACTTGATCCTTAAATACCGTGGGGATTGGGGCGCCCAGCCCTTGCAGAGTTACAAATTTGTGTAGAACTTTTGACTTTGCCCACCAAAACTTAGCTACTTTATAGCCAACTATTGACCAGAAACGTTACCAGTAACATAAGTCGTGGGTTAACACATATCTTACATGTTATATGAATCACATACTGAATTCTCACAGTAAAGTTAGCTAGAGAAGAGAAAACGTTATTAAGAAAATGACGAGGGGGGCGCCTGGGTGGCTCAGTGGGTTAAGCCGCTGCCTTCGGCTCAGGTCATGATCTCAGGGTCCTGGGATCGAGGCCCGCATCGGGCTCTCTGCTCAGCAGGGAGCCTGTTTCCCTTCCTCTCTCTCTGCCTGCCTCTCTGCCTACTTGTGATCTCTGTCTGTCAAATAAAATAAATAAAATCTTTAAAAAAAAAAAAAAAGAAAATGACGAGGAAGAGAAAATACATGTACAGGACTTTACTGTATTATATTGGGGAGAAAGTCCAGTGTAAAAGTAGACGAGCGCAGTTCAAACCTGTGCTGTGCGAGAGTCGAGTGTACTCACAGCAGGAATAGTAATGGCAGGAGAAGTAGTGGGAATATCCATAGCAGAACTTGAAAGCTCTTGAAGTTCCTTTCCTCCAGCTTGGGACTTCATACTGTATTAGCACAATTTGTTCTCGTATGCACAAAGTACTTAGTACTGTGAGCTAAGTACTCTTCAAATTCCTCCCCCTCCCAGAGAGAGACCTCCTTGGCTGCCCACATTCATGCAGCTTCTGGACAAACCCAGCTTCGAAGCCCCCTCTGCCCGGTCCCACCACCTGAGCTGCTCATCCTCGCCTTCCAGCTTCTTCCCTTGTGTTCGTTGTGCTGGGAAATCGGGTCCTGCTACCCGGATCTCTCCCATTTTCCTTGGCTTCCTTTCCCTACGGGGAACACCCTCAAATGCTATCTCGCTCAGGTCTCTCTCTCCTTTCAACCCATCTTTTCTTGCTGAGTCCGGTAAGAACATGCCGCATATTCCTCTAGATAGAGCGTTTCCGCCCTCGCCCTCTCCCGTTTTCGCAGGGAGCCCTTCTTCCTTTCTTCGGGTGCCCCCCTCCTCCCCGGAAGCAGCCGTGCCCTGATGCTCACATTTGTTTCTTCGTTTCTGAAGGAGGGTCCTGCCTCCTGTTGCCTGCATCCTTCTCACGAGCCAACCCAAGCCTGGCACGCGCAGGCAGAGGTTAACATCTTTCCTTCTGTTTCTGAAACACACTGATTGGAAAGCCTCTGGGGTCCCACCAGAAACAACAGACTTTGGCCATGCTTGTGGGGAGGTTTATGGGGGTGCGGCGGACAATGTAGCCGACGTGTGGGGTTCCGGCACATCTGAACCCTGCCTCTGACGTGGACTGTGTCTCAGATCTCTGTCTCCTTCATGAGGCATGGAAGTATTGGCTTTTAAGACCTGGGAAGTCTAGGTTTATTAATAAGTCTGCGTACAGTCCACTGCAAGCTGTGATGGCTGCCGTCAGTGTTTTATGGACAACCTAAAAGCAGCCATTTTGGGTCGGACAAGTTTTCTCTTTATGGCTCTTGTGTTTGGGTACATGCGGCCGGAAGACCGAAAACTTGCAAACTTTCTCCAGGTGCCCCAAACAGCTGTCACAGGCTGACGAGCTGGGGGAAATACCTTCTGTGTTTTCTTAGTATTACATGACAGGCTCAACCCTTTTCCCAACTTACAAAAATGTATTTGGATAAAATATTTCTGGTACCTTGTGTTTCTTGAGGAAATTATTCACTTAGCTTCACTGATGAATGAGGTAGTCCTTTTGAAGTCACCACAGTTGTTTTCGTTGTTTTAATATCTAAAAGAGTGGATTATTTTGCTTCAAGAGTGATTAGCTCTGTTGACAAAATGTCCTCTGCTCCCCGAATGGTATTTTGTGTTCATGTTTCCATGGCTCACCTGCTTTGCTCACATCCAGCACCACTCCAGTCAACAAGGAACAATCGCTTAGCCCAATAAATAAAAGATAGTACTCACGAAGGATGTGTGATAGGACTTATGGTAGGAGTTTTAAAGATTCATATCCTACAAGTCAAACTATGTACATTTCCCCAGCAGCAAAGCATATGTTTGTTTCCAGTTTGGGAAATCGTCGTAACTTGTGTGGCTTATTTTGGGAGGACGGCTGATAATGCCCAGTCCTCGCTTTAACAAACATTATTAAATCAGCTAACTTGCTTGTTGGTCACTGTTCTGAATCCATACAAAAGCCCAGATGCCAGGCCACCGTGGATCCTTCTTCGTCTGTCTTTCTGTCTCTGTCACCTTTAAAAACAGGCTGCTTTTGGCAAGAACGGTAGAGTGGGCTGAAGCAGTTTTATTGAAAGGAAAGTCATAATTTGAAACTCTCCCACTTTGGGGTTGCCAAAGGGTTTGAGAGGGAAGGGGACTCAGTTCTTCAAAGGTGTCACCCTGGCCACGTCTGTGCTGTCATTGCAAGAAAAACACATGGGCTGGGGAAGAACACTGGGCTCTATCCCTTCCCAGTACGAGGAGCAGAAGTTTATGCCTATTTCCAGGTGGCTCAGGTGTTTGCTCCTCAAACTATTTGTAAGTCTGGAGTGGGACCCATTTTGCCCAGTTTCCTCGTGGAGACTCCTCCTCACCTCTTCTCTGGAAGGATTCCTAGAACCTTGATCTCTCTGTTAACTCATTGTAATGTGTTAAGTAGAGCATTCCATCTACCGCTCCCTGTAGGTGCTAAACTCTTTCTGAATCTCTCCCTCCCGTAGGAATGATGGAAGTGACTTCACGTCATCCCTCAGCACGGACTTCCCTGTTCTCTCCTGATTGTGCCTGTTCTCACTCCCGTGTCCTCCATTCTCCTTCTCCCTCCACTCCTTACCCCAAATCTAGAGTGTGTGTTCACTTTTCTTTTTTCTTTCTCTCTATAGTCCTAGAATTTTTAAAATTCCTTAGATGAATCCAGCCTCACATTTTATGGATGAAGAAACTAAGCTCAGACAAAATAAAGGCTTTGTCCTTTGATTTGCTTTTGCATGGACGCCCCCGATGTGTTTAGAAAGTCTTGTGTAGTATGACGTGAGCCCTTCCGTGATCTGTCAGGATGGATGAAATCAGAGACTTCATTCCCATGGTTCCCAATATCATCAAGAGCCATGTTCCACTCATAGAGTACAGCTTGGTGGGTGACTGTACGCGCGCGCGTGCATGTGTGGTTCGTGTGCCTGCCTGTACATCCATTTTCAAGTTTTGTTAGTGATTATTGGGAAGTGGTTATTGTTCTTCACTGTTTTCCTTTTGCAGCAGGGATTGGCCAATTTTACATTTAGATTTACTTGCAGTGTTAAATTTTGTTGGCTTTGGAGGCTGTCTCTGTCACACATGCTCTCCATTAAAGCAGCTGTAGATAATACGTAAATGGACGTGGCTGTGTTCCAATAAAACTTTATTTACAGAAACAGGTAGTGGGCTGGATTTGGACCACTGGCAGTAGTTTGCTGGCCCAGAGAAGATGCAGAGATGATGGCCCAGGGAAATTATTCTGTGTAGCAGGTGGTAAAGTTCCTCTGGTCGTCATACCATGCCTTAAGAATGATCACTGTTTTTTTTCACTTCCTTTTTAAGAAGAAAAAAAAAATGGTTTCATCCTTCCTACCATGATTTGTTTCCCAATTCCCATTCCTTAAAGCCTCATTTACTTTGGTTATCCCGGGAGCCCGCATTTTCTCAAATGCTGTTAGGAAAGAAGTTGAGGCTTCCCAAAATACGGCCACAGTCCCTCATAAGGTGACTTCAGACTTTATCTTCGCATCTCATTGTTACGAGGCTTGCCAGAGGTAAACTCTGTAAATCCTTCCTAGACGTTCCTCATCATCATGAACTGGCCTGCTAGCACCTGCATCCCACGGTCACCTTGCCTTTCGGTGATCTTCCACCTGGACCGGGTAGCATCTTGATGTGGAGTCAGGCTTTGTCTATCTCCTGGGTAGAATGTACTCATAGGATAATAGCTGGTGTGTTGTGTCAAAAGATCTTCAGTGTTAAATAAGTCAGTTGGGTGGGTGCTGGGGGTGAAGAAAAGGCAGGATGGAGACTTTGGGGTTGAGAGGGTGAAGTTGAAGTGCCTTCCTGGCTGATTATTCCTGTAAAACCATGTTAAATTTGGGGAAGTCTTTAGGGACAGTGACTCATGTTCTTAGGCAAAGGAGGAGAAACTCCTTCCATGGTAGGAAAAAAAAAAAAAAAAAAAAAAGGCTGACCTCTGGATCAAAAGAAGGAAAGGAATGACCTCTCAAGTTCGGAGAATGCAGGGGCTCTGCAGATGAGACCCTCGAACACCAGGGCAGGTTACCAGCCAGGCTGGGTTGGAGTCTTGCTGTGATTTGCAGCAAGTCCCTGCCTCTCTGAGCCTCTGGAAACCAGTTCATTTCAAAGGTTCCTTCTGCTTCTAAAATTGCATGCTGTTTCTTTTCTCATTAATTTCTGATTAAATTAGAAATTAGGCTCTGTTTTACATATTCAGTGCTTTGGTGATTTTGGGCAAGTGCAGTCCCTAACAATGGCCAGTAGGCACTCCGGATCGTTAAAACATGAAATTGCAAGCAGGCATGTCTTTTAAAACGCCAACAGTGAGTCAAAAAGGAAGAAGAAAGTTAGAGGAAACCCTGGGTTTGAAAATAAAATCAGTGAATGCTTTGGGGTGCAAAACTTGTAGATGGTTCTCCATGCCCTGGAATCTGGTAGCTCTGTGACCTCAGGCAGTCCCCTACTCTTGGTTTGTTTATGGGTAAGATCAAGTTAATAATGACTGTCCTGCCTACCTGAGAAGGGCGTTAGGGGAAGTAAATGAGGTATGAAAGGTCAGAATGCTTTGTAAGCAGCGAAACATTATGTAAGTGGAAGGTGTCTCCATTATTGAGATGTGGTTTTCATTTGCATTATGTTCTTGTAGACCCTCACGTGTTCCCAGACATCATGCGTTCCCTTGGGGCACTCATGCTCCCTGACTGTGGGGTGTGGGGCCCTGGGGTTTTCCATTTAGTATTTCTACACGTAACCCAAGGGGATTTAAAAAGCAGGCATATGTGTATTTTCCCACTGTTTAATTTTAATTTTTTTTCCTCATGTATCAGAAACTTTCAGTTTTTAAACAAAAGGCCCTGTATGTGAGTTTTCTTCTATTTAAAAAAAAAAAAAAAATGGAGGACTAAGGTAGAGCTTCCCGAAAACAAAGCCCGGGTTGTCCATGATTAAGCAGAGGAGGCTACAGGAGAGTTGGCAGGAAGAATAACGGGTTGGGTTGTTACTTATCAAAGGAATATTTGCTGTTGGCCTTAGTATAATAATGTTAATGAGATTATTAGGTGGGGGAGATTTTCAATAAATAATTGATAAGGATTAGAAAGTGCCTTTTCTGCAAATAAACTTCAGAATAATTAATATTCATGGACTCTGTTTGTCAACAGAAAAATGTAAATGAAGAGCCAGTTTTATCACCAGCCCCTCGTCCTGAAGGACATCTGTGAGATCAGGGTTAAGAAGGGGAGAAGGGGGGCTTCGGAGCGGTGGCCCAGACCCCAGCCCTGTGCGTGCCAGGACAACTTTCCACCTCTCCGCGAGCACATTGTCCAGGCTGGGTCACCCGCTGAATGAAACCCCGAAATGCAGGTTTCCAATAGATGGTTGGTTGTCAGGTATGAAGGACAGGAGGAGGGAAGAGAGAAGGCAACTTGCTAATGCAAAAGCGGTGTACTGAAAGTCACTTCTATTTCTTATTTATAATCTCCACGCACACTCTGGGTAATAGACGATGCCGTTCATTCAGTCCTTTAACTTGAAAGCAGAGCGAAGGCCCGGCTGACAGAGCCGGGAGCGGGGATACAAAGGTACTCATGACAAGAGGAGAAACGCCTGTTTACAGCGTTGCATTTGTGAGCACGCTCTCTTCAGATGTCGCTCCCCCAGGAGGAGTGAGAATGTGTGCCGCGCGAACCATGATTTAACATCTGAAAATGGTACTTAAAGAGTTTCTGTCTGCTGGTAATGCCATGAAGGCTTCTGAAGGGAACCTGGGGACTTCATTTCTTCTATTTATCTATATGTCTCTCCGGTTTTAGTCAGAGGTAATTGCATATTTAACCCCTCAAATAGTTTAACCCTTGAGGTGCCAAGACTTTACCCTGGGTGAAATGTGCTTTTATCCCAGCAAAGGCGGACTTGGGATTCTCTTGGAAAAAAAAATCATCTAAATTTTAAAAGTAACGTGTGTGTGTGTGTGTGTGTGTGTGTGTGTGTGTGTGTGTGTATGGATGCATGGATGGATTGGTGGATGAAATTATACCAGCATTTAGGGATTAGATGGAGGGAAAGAAGCCTGTCCTACCTGCCTTGTTCGGGAGGAAGGCACTTAAAATCCAAATATTAAGAAGAGTGAAAACTTCAAAGGAATCAAAGAAGAGAAAGAAGGACAGAACGAGGTTTTTACTTGTGTTTCATCGTGGCCTGAGCTTAGAGAGGGAAGAGGAGTCCCCATGGGCCCAGGAGAAGTTGTCGATGGACCCCGCATCGAGAGGATAAATTTGTCGCTTGCCTCAGCAATATGGTTTTCTCAATTAGTGGTCGTTCCGGGAGGCCTGCTTAACAGCTTATGTGAAACAAATATTAACACAAATTGTATAATTACATCAAAGTCCCAAATTCCTCAAAGATGCAGAATGGTTTTCAGCTAAGAACACGCCAGCAATAAAACATCCTATAGTCAGAGGAAACGCGGTCTAAGGCAACCATGAGCCTGGATCCGAGCGACTTTCACAGTTTATTTTCATGGTATTTAAATTATGATACCAGTGGGTATTTTTAATTAGTGTGCACTTGTCTACATAAGCCATGTTGGCAAATTTGACTCATTCATACAGTAGTTGCTGTAAAAGAGGCCAGCACAGCCTGCAGGAATTAAAATTAAAAGTTTCTGCAAGCTGTTGTCGACATGACCATATCTCATTAACTTTAAAAATGGAGATTATTTGCCTGAAAGCTTGATTTGACTAGCAGTAATCAAATATTAGGCTCAGCAAAGGGAAGGGTAGGGGGGGAGTGTCATTGTTGTGATCTATATTGCTATGTGTTTTGTGGCGTCCTTTAAATAACAGAATAAGGTTGCTGTTTTGACAAAAGGGATGGGGAAGAGAAACACAGACATATGGCCTCAAAAGTATTATTAGGATAGTTTTATTTTAGATGAAGACTCATTATTTACTAAGTTTGCTGAAGACAAATATGATTGTGCTGATTACCAATTCTTCCCTCATTAAGGAGGCAGCTTAATTATCTGGAGTAGGTTCCCCTGCTTGATCAAAGTTTTAAGTGTCGGAGACGGGGCCTATCTCGTGATTATCTTTGCCTTTTTCAACTGGCAAATTGGCATGAACCTTAAATTTGTACGTTGGATTCATCCCATTGTTTTAACTAAATTTGATGAAGAAGGTTGCAAAATTGTGCATAAAACGAACGAAAATAGGAGAGCCCTCCTCTTATCTCATCTACTTTCTAAATAGCTTGTTATTTGAATTAGGTATCTGAGCAAAAAATCTCTTTCTGCCAGTAATTAAGGAGTCTAATGTTGAAAACCTGAAGTTATTGAAATATGGTAGACATGGTCTCATTTTAGATCTTGTTTTATATTTTCCCACGCACAAAGGAACATTTGTAATGCATAAGTGTAAACTTCAAAATGAAGATGCATTTTGTGGGGGAGAGAAGAAAAAAGGTGCAGTTAAACAAAAGACCGAAGATAAAGTCTTACGCCTTTTTATGTCTTTGAACTGAGAACATGTTCTGCATTTTACTAAAGGAACATGAGGCTAGAATGTAAGTAACTGGTTTTTACATTAGGCTCTCCCTGGAGGTAGCAGAAAAATATCATGTCCCTGCATGAAATGCGAATGTGAAATCTACCAGAAAGAAATATTTATGACCATTTTATGCTTGATTAGGCTTGGATGACATCTGTTAGAAGACAGGGACTGGACAAAGAGAGAGACGCTCGGGGGCAAATGTTAACGGAGTTGTTTAGACGACGCTGGGGCAGAGGCGTCCATTTACTGCTGGGCAAAACACAGGAATTGTGTTAGCGAGAGAGCAGCTGACAAGAATCCCCCGTGATAGAGACACTGCACACTCACTCACTCAATGGGATCCTCAAATACAGCTGTTGGTAGTCACCGCCGTGCCTCAGTTTATGAGCCGGTTTCCAGGCGCAGCCCTGATCCCATGACTTCCAGGGAGCCAGCACCTTTAATCAAGTCACACACATGTGACTCAGCTATAAAAGGAGATCGTCTTCACTTTTTCAAGGGAGTTTTACATCCTCCTCCCAGGCGGGCTTAGCTGGACCAGGAAACACTTCTGTATTTCTCAGTGAAAGGAGAACCAACTAAATGACACACTTGCCTCTGGATGTTTCTACAACCTAAGTTTTTAGTGGTTTTTTTTTTTTTTCCTTAGCATTAGTCTCCCCCTGTTAAAAAAAAAAAAAAAAAAAAAGTAGCCCCCTCGGTTCTGTAGACACACTTCATCACTTTAAACAGTGCAAATGTTTGCCCGAAAAAGAAAAAGAAAAAGTCTTCTAACCCTGGCAAACATTTTATCAATTGTTAAACATTTCAGTGTTAAAGTAAGTGCTGTTTGTCTGAAGAAATAGCTCTACCGAGAGTGGAGGTATGAGCAAGTTATTTCATTCTGGTTCTTTTCCCAGCTTCTTTTCCTGTAAATTTTCTCTGTCTGGAATGCTGATGGGAAATGTTATTTTGTTTTTGTTTGCAGCAGTTCTGTTGTTTTGATTTTGTCTGAGTGGTATGGAAAACAGTACGTCACTTAGAGTGGGTGTTTTGTCTACCGGCCATTTGGCCATCGCACATATATTTCTCATACTTATTACATGATGACAAGGGAACCGAAAAGGCACAATTTTCCAGTTGAATTTTTCTTTCCAGTTTAATAATAGTGAAAAAAAGAAAACAAAGTTAATAGGTTTAGCAGTGTGATGGTACTCGTGATGTGATAGCTGACTGTAGGTGGTTTTTTGGGTTTTTTGGTTTTGTTTTTTGTTTTGTTTTTGTTCCCCCCCCCTTCTTGTTCCTGTGGTTAAGGAGATGTTTAGGGGAGGGGGGAGGTTAGATTAATGCATGTATCAGTTTCTATAATATACTGCATGTGGATAGCATTTCACATTTTGCATAGAGTTGTGAAATGCTGTAATTTAAGTAGGAAAATTCATAAAAGGGCAATAAACAATCTTAACATCATTCCATGATTAGCCTGAGTACTCTTGCCCTGGTTTTAGGCCGCATGTAACCTAACCTCTACCAATAAATGTATTTTAATTAAAATGAATCGAAATGAAATTTGGACGAAAACCCAGAATACAAATCTCAAAGAATAACTTAAGGCTGTTTACTGGCTCAGTTTGGACATGCTTTATCTGAAATCATTCTCCACATTTGCAATGTTAAGGAACATATTGCAAGAGTGTAGAAGTTAGCTCTACAAGTAAGTAATTTTTGGTGTAGTACAAAAATATAAAATGGAAACGATGATTAATTTTTCAATTTCTCTCTGCAGATATCTAATCATTGTACCCATGGACCGCCAAAGGCTTCCATTAAAGATTTAAAATGCAAGAGGAAGGTAGAATCCAAAAGATGGGATTTGGGATTAAATAATGTAAAATAACTGCAGGGCAATAGTGAAGTGAGAGCTATTGGCACAATAAGAGATTCTTTCAGACTTTTTTTTTTAAAATCCACTCAAAGTATCGACACCTCCTTACACGGAATGTCCTAGGTGTGGTATTAATTGAATTATTTATAACACCCGATTACATTATGAAAGCATGTTTTTGTTTTAGCTCACACCAATTAACAGTCACAGCAACAATCGCAAGAGCTCTGTGCAAATTCACATGAATGTTCTCTGTGCTTTAAATATCATCCTCTTTATTAAAAGATTCTGCCTGCAGTGTTTCACGAAATATACATTGCTTCCTCCTTGAGGATTTTTAGTTTGAGATGGGGAAATGCAGTGTTGGGGGGGGGTCACCCGTGGATGGACAGCGTGATTTTCTTCAAATCGAGGAAACTTTTATAATCCTGGAAGAAGGGGACATTGCCGCCTCACTATATAAAAGCTGTCAGTAAGGTCCAGCCGGGCTTCTCTGAGCCCCGCTCTACTGTCTTTATCACTTTGCTCAGTTCCACATAATAACATCTTCATCGGAGATTGCTGTGGCACAGGGGAACTGCATTTGTTGATCAAATTTGGCTGGATAACACTGTGATCTCGTATCCTGAAGTGTGGAGATGTGCCTGGAATATGTAAGTGCAGAGGCGGCCCCTTGATTGATTGATTCTGCCTGTCACAGAACAAGATAACCGGATCAGTAAATACTCTGTGCACTTCAACATCATCTCCACAATCAAAAGTGAGGGCATCATGGGGCTGGAAAACACTGGGTCAGGATGGGAATGCACACATTTCAGAGTGATCACTGGGAATAGAGAGAGAGAGAGAGACGCACACGTACACACATTCGCACGCAAACGCACAAAAAATTCTTTGTGTGTGGTTTCTTAGAAGGGAACTGTGTTAAAAAAAAAAAAAGAGCATTTTTTGTATGTTTAGAACGCTTCCTGGTTATAAAAGTCGAGTTTATTTTGCAGCTGTCATCTTAGAGGTGTACAACATTTATCATAAAACGTTGTTATTCGAGTTTTGTTTACAGAAGAGATTGAGAATGCAGATTAGGGAAGCGGAGCTGGATAAGAGGTCACTAGTGGTCTCAAGCACAAAAGGAGCTTGCACCCAAGATTTGCTCCTCTTAAAATAAACTTTTTGTTTAAACAGATGGGCCAAACACATGTAAACAAGTTGTTTAAACTTTTACTAAATTCCCAGGGAATGCCTTTCAAAATTAGCATGGGTTGCCAAATTTGTTTAATTGCACAGGGTTCAAGAAAAGTTTAAAGAACGCAACTGTGCGGGTCTGTGGGGGATGGGGCGATCACACATGTCACCAGGTGGCATGCGTGATTCATGGTGCCTTGATGCCCGCGTCCCTCCACCCCCGGCCCCACCCAGCACTTGTCACTCTGTCTCTTGTGTGCTTGTCTTACCCTCCTGTAAAACTTGAAGTTTCTTGAAGGCAAGGGCTGTCTTTGATTCTGGTGTCGGTGCCCTCCGGGACCCGGAAGACTGCCCTCCGCACACTAGGGACCACGTGGCACTGAGGCGAGTGAAGGAGGAACTGAGTGCTGGCCTCTCTTTCTAAAGGTTTTTCAAATGAATACTTCTGGGATTTTATGGGTCTCTGGACTGCAGGGAGTGTCCTAACTCAGAGTCCTCCTTTCGGGGAACTTAATTGTGTAAGTCAGTCAAGCCAAGTGGTCTGTTGTCCTGGATTTTCATGCTGTTCCGTGAGAGACTGGCATGGGCTGCTCGATTAGGGTATCTCTGCTCCCAGCCCCACACAGTTCCCTGAAGACAATGCTGCTTCTCACTCCATACCTAGAAAATGCAAATTGTCGACAGCTGGTCCCCCAGGCCAGGGACTGAGGGCACCTTGGTGCCCACCAGAGACCACGCAGGTGGCTCAGGACTTCCTGTGTGGCCTGCTGGTTGTCTCACATGCCTGAGGTGGGTGCTGTGTAGACGCTCTGGCCGAGCTGCTTTTGGTTTTTGTTTATTTTTTCTTTCCTATTTTGTTTGGCTGGAATCAGTATGTCCCCTCTTCCTCTGCCAGAGTTTACCCCTCTGGAGCACATGGCTTGTGAACAGCAAGGTGGGCGTAAGAACCTGTCACGAAGTCAGGAAGCTTCTGTGTCTGAAGAAATTTCTCCCAAGGAGGGTGTACACCAGTTCCATCAATAGAGATTTTTGTATAGTTAAAACAGTCCTTATACTTAAGAGAAAAAATTGACCACTTTTGACATGCCTGGTTAGTCTTCTGTGACTTAGTTTTTTGTTTTCTTAATTTGAAATGATGAAAAAGGTCTTTTGGCAGAATTGGCCTCTTTCTTAATTTTTTGACTATTAAAGAGGGCTTTAATTGAGTTTAATGTCCTTGAAACAAAAAAAAATTTGTGAGGTGCTGATGATTTTAGAAAAGTCATTCTGGGAAACAGGTTTTGATTTTTTTCACACACACAAAAAAGAGTGGCGCTCCCTTTGAATTTGGTGAAAGCTATTCCTAGTAACGTTTTATAAAATCATTTTCTTTTCAGGGTGTGTTTTATTTCCTTTCCATCTCTTTCAGGAAAGAGAAAGTGTTTTATTGGATATTTTTGTTTCAGTCCTTGTTTCCATTATTTTTGCCAAAATTCATGGGAGTTCACTTTCCGTTTAAATGCCTGAAATATTCCTTGAAGAATCTGCATTTTGGGACAGCTAGGGAAAAGGCTATGTAAATTGGTTTAAGGAAGAAAAACAGTTGTTACCCTAATCATCTCAACCACTTACTTTTTCCTTTACTTTATAATTTTGGAAGCAAATAATTTCAAGTGTAATGGGCCAGGCTGGGTAAGGGGCGTGCATTTGAAGTTCAAAGGCAGTTTGGTGTTTGTTTTAAGATGAAGCGTATCTGAGTTTTCAAGTGAAGGGAGAAAGTAAGCTGTACTCAGAGAAAGAAAGGGGCAGTAGATCTGCTAGCAGGAAACACAGAACAGGTCTCTAAAAAAGTACGTCCGCTCTCGCAAAGTAGTCTTGGCCAAAAGATTTTGATGACAGCGATTTCCCAGTTTGTGAATAGACTTTCTATATAAAGTGGGTTAGTCTTTGGAGATGGGCATTAGGCAGCTTCTGGTCTAGTAACACGCGCCGTTTCTAGCAAAGTGTTTTTTTTTTTTTTTTTTTTTTCCCCTGCTCCGGAGTCCACTACCCTTCCACCGTTTAAATCCGGCTCGCTCCGTTTGGGATACATCCCTGCATATTTCTAGCCTCAGCCTATATGTTTCTTCATTTGGGGGCTGGGGCTGAGGGGCTGGGATTCAGCTCTCTTCCGTGCAGAGTTTTACAGACAGACTCCTGTTTGGCCGGGCAGGCATTCGGCCCTTGATCCTCCCCCAGTCGCCATGGTGAGGAGGAGAGAGCTCTTTCTCACTCCTGTCTGTGGATTGCTTTCTAACATTTCTGTTGTCTTGGGAGAAAATTTGAAAAACTGATTAAAAACGGGCAAGTGCATGGCTTCTATGAAAATTCTGCGGCCTCACACCGTGGGACTTGTTTGTTTTGGCTGGTCTCTGCAGCAAGACTGACATATTTATGTAGAAAGCTCATATTTAGTATTTAACTTGGAATTTTACACATCGGAATGATAAACTGAACAGACGCAAGATTTTGCTGGTGGTGTTGTTTTCCCCTGCCTCTCCTGAAATGCGAGGAAACAGAGAGTAGACACGTTTGAACATGGTCACCCCTTGTTCGGCCACCAGTATTTGTAAATAGTCAGATTCCTCGATAATGCTGTGGAGATTGGGCACTAAGCGGCCGCCACGTTTGCTATGCAGGAGAGTTAATAAAAATTTTCATTGCTGGAGGAAAGCTTATATACAGTAGTCTGTTTGTCCTGTGTTTCAACCACCTGAGTCACAGCCAAAAAAGCAATTGTCTACTCCGTATTTCAAACAGATGCTGAGGGGTACAAGGGGTGACTAGAATTCACAGCAATAAAAGCCCGCTCTCCAAGTTCCCTTGAAGGAAGTGAACTCATAAAATTTTTGCTGCCGACCTATTTGTCCAGTTCTTTGAAGTATTTAACATTAATTTAGCCTGCAAATCACTGGCACCTCAGTTTTTCATTGAAGTACCCAGGATCTGTTAAAGACATACCGTGGGTGTGCCTGGAAAAAAAAAAAAAAAAAAAAAAGACCCTGGAAGCAGTCTACTAATTTAACTGTTATTCATGGACATTGTTTTTATGAAGGCCAATATTATATACATTCAGAGTTCTCTAACCCAGAAACTGTTTCTTCTCAGTTTCTGTTTGCTTGTGTGTAAGAGTATAGAGAACACAACTAGGTAGGCTACCCACCCCCCCTTTTTTAAACTTGTTTCTGTGGCATCGATAGATTTTCTAACGTGCTGGCAGTGCTTGGCAGTGGGAACTAGAGTGATAAACACCACCAGGAAGATTTTATCAAGTGTGAAAAATAAAAACGGAGGGATCCACCCTTAAACGGAAGTATCCTGGAGCTAGGTTATTAGTAGACAAGGTCTCCTACCTCATTCATCTAATTAATTAGCAAATGTAGGGAAGGGGGACACTGTATTCTCCGGGAAGCTTTTTATGTCCATTGCCATCTATTGTTAAGTAGCAGTGGATGGCTTAGAAAAATACTTAGTTTCTGAGCTTCCAAAACCGCTGCGTATGCTCTTGTCTCACTCCCCCCTGTCCCATTGCTTCCAAACTTTAAAATGACCTTTTCACAACACTCAAAAGGGACCTCCAAGAGGAAGGGAATCTAGAAGCTAACGGATCAGGTAAAACTTGCAGGTGCCAAGAATGCGTGTCCCTTCAATTTCTGTTGGGACAGTTTAGGGGTGACTCTTCTGTCTAAAATAGTTCCTACATGTCCACATCATCATCTCAGCCTCCCCCTTTTGATTTGATGGAACATGTTTCATTAGCTGAAATTAGCCTAGATGGATTTGCTTGTAATTCGACTTTTGCCTCTGAGCATCTGTTTCAGCGAGATGAGGACCCTGTCGTGTGCTCCGCTTTGCCTCCAGCACTCGGCACGTGCTAGGAACTCAGGAGATGGCAAGGTAGAGTGGACATTTCTTCCCCAAATCTCAGCTGTCTTAATGTTAGACATCTTAAAGCTTCTGCTTCTTCCTTCAGTTAGACTAGACCTTTTGAAAGGATCGTATTGATAATGCCTATTTTGAAAGAGATGTAAAAACAAAGACTGTGGGAAGCAGTGGTTAATTAGAATTCCAAGCTAGTATTTAGTTACATTTGTCCTACTATTTTGGCCAGGTTTCAGTTAGCTAAGTATCTCTTATACCCTGTAATTTAGAATACAGTTTCAGCTTTCCAAATAATGGCTTGCTAATGGTAAATGTTGTTTAACTTTCTAATTCAGGGGAGCTACCTGTTCAGCAGAATTTTAAAAATTGTAAGTGATGATTGAAACCAGGTTAAAAAGCACTTAAGGTACATTTGACTGCATGTTTGGCATCTATTTGGATGGGCCTGTGGCTGTCATTACTCTTTTTGAATCTGAACGTAAACTGCAGGCAGGGGTTTTTCTAAATTGGTCCAGAACTAAAACTTACCTTTACTTAGCAAGCTTTCCCCATCTGCGTGAATAATGCACCATTTCTACCTGAAACGTTGTCTGTTTCCGACCAGTGCTTTCAGTGATAAGCCCTCCAAACTGGAGATGGTTGCCTCGTGTATTCCACTTGTCCCCACTGTTATTTTTTTTTCCTCCCTCGGACACAATTCTGATCACTCTATTCTCTTGTTTCCTATTTCCTGCTAAATTCCGTAGTATTCCTTAGCTGGGTATGGGCAGGAATGTGAGAGATGGAGAATGACCACAGGTTCTTCGCCACTTCCTTTTTTCTGGAGCTTGAGCCTGTGTCCCCGCCCACGCAGACTTTGGGCAGCCCGCTCACTTGCCTTAGGTCCTAGAATGCAGCAGAAGGTCCATCAGCCCATTCCAGGCTTGGCAGCTTTCTCCATAGTTCTCCTGGCCCACACTGGCCATGCAGGGAAGCTGAGCCTTGACTTCTGGGCAGTGGGAGGCTGCATTTGGGATGGGGAGATACACACACAGAGAAAAGAACAGAGACACCCCATCTTGGAGGACCACAGGATTCCCACAGAATGCAGTTGCAGGATTGACCCACAGCTAAAGAAGAACCACCCAGCTGAGCCTAGCCAATCCCTAGAATTTTAGAAAAAAAAATGTTCTTACAAGCCTCCTATAGGGCCATTTGTTACAAAGCAATGGAGAACAGAAACAGGAGCTTTGAAACTCAAGCCCGTTTCCTCTTCCATTCTTACTGTACATTTTCTTTCTAAAATGTCAGCCATGTTTGACTCTTCAGTCCACAAAATGATCATCTGTTTTGCTTTGCTTCTGCTCTGTCCTCTCCGTGGATGATCTTTGGGCCCCATACTTCTGTTCTTGCCAGAGTCCTTCAGGTTAATTGGCTCCCTCTCTAGTCTTTCCAAGGCGCTCATGACCACTACATATAACCTCTCTAAGACCTCTACGTTTCAAGCTGCATTGGTATGGGGGATACTCAAGGCATTGACTGTTGGCTACTGGGGCAGGTCACCTCAGTGTGGGCCTTAGTTTCCACATCTATAAAATTTTCAGCTGACTTCCTAAGTGTTGTTCAGCCTTTAGTATCATAGAACAGAGATACCCAGCAGAATGTTCTATGGAGATGAAAATGTTCATTTATCTGTGTGGTCCTGTGCAGTAGCCACTAATCTGTGTGCCACCCGAGCCTTTGATATATGGTTAACACAAAGAAGGAGGAGATTTTTAAATTTACTGAATCTTAATGAATTGAGATTGAAATAGCCACTTGTGGCTAGTGGCTACCATTTGGAGCAGTAGGGTTCTAAAATTTTGTAGAATTGAGGGGGGAAATGCCCATTTTCACTTAATGCCAACAGGGGTTTAGCACTTGATTTTCCATCAGACCTTGCTTGTCGGTATTACTTACAAGAATTACAGATGTAGAAGTCTCAGTCGCTGAATGAGTCCCCAGCTTCTGACCTCCTCCTTAAATCATACTTGGCTTTTTGAATCCTCACCTGTGCCTAGAACCAGGGCTGAGCCCACTTTCCTCAAGGAGCGTAAATCATCCCCTACTTTTGATCACAGCCCAAGCAGAGACTTGCAGCCTGGTGTGGACTGGCAATTTTTTACAAAACCCCAATAGGCCCAGCTTGCCAGGGGGAGGGGGGCGGTCCATGGCAGTGTCAATTGAAAACCAGCCGGGTGGCAAGCGCAGTGCAATGTAGTGGGAACAGAGCTGCCTTCGGCCCTTTGGATGATTGGGGACACAGCAGCGATATTGTGAAATTACCTTTTTTATTGGTTCTTGAGCCTTCTGCTGTAAATGCCTCTTCTTGAAGGAAGTGAAGAGAATCCCCGAGTTCAGCTTAAGCTTAGGACATGCACACGGCAGCTCTACATTCATTCTCTCATTTAGCAGAATTGGGACCTGAGGGGGCCTCTTGTGTCTGGCCTAATTTTCCTTCTAAGCATAACTATGTTAATTGGGGCTTCTTTTCTCTTGCTTATGTTTACCATCATTTTTTAAAAATCAAGTGAAAAGTGGCATCCTTTTTATTACATTATAAAAAAATGTCATTAGTAAACCCTCCTTGGATGAGACCTTGCTAGATCCTGGGGTTTTTCTGTTTGTTTTTGTTTTTGTTTTTTGTTTTTGTTTTTTGTTTTTACTCCCCACCCTGCAGGGTAGGAAATGGAATATTGGAAAAGCCTTAATTCCAGTTTATGAACCAAAAGTTGAAATATCATAGAAGGGATTACTGAAGTTCACTTCATCTCAGCGTCACCTCACTGTGCCTAAAAAGGGCTATTTATAATCAAGGAGAATGGGCTGTTTGTGTAAAAAGCTCTTCAAGGCAAGGAATTCTATAGTGTCTGTCAGCGTGATCCAGTCTGGTCAAGAACTCACTTCTGTGGTTCCCAGAATTCACTTGCCCACTCTTCACCTGCTGCCCTTTGAGACTGTAGTCCTCTGTCCTGTCTGCTTATAAAGATCACTTGTTGACATCTCCTTGGTAAAATCCTGTCATATACTTGAAGACAGTTACTAAGTCACCCTGCAGCCTTTTCCTTTTCAGGCTAGACCATCCCAACCCTTGTAACCTTTATTTCAGAGATTCCATTTTTCCTCCTCTTCATCATCCTTGCCTTTCTCTGGATTCTCTCCAACCTTTTAGTTTTCTGAAAACATGGATCAGAAAAGAGACCCTTCACACGTCTCTTGAGTTTCTGCAGACAATTGTGATGCATCCGGTAGACTTTTTTTTTTTTTTTTGAGATTTATTTATTTTAGAGAGAAAGAGAGCAATGCACACAGTTGGGAGGGGCAGAGGGAGAGGGAGAGAAAATCTCAAGCAAGACTCCCTGCTGAGCACAGAGCCTGACTGTGGGCTCAATCTCATGAGATCACTACCTGAGCCGAAACCAAAAGTCGGATGCTTAACCAACTGTACCACCCAGGCTCACTGCATCCAGTAGACTTCTAAAAAAATTTTTTAAGCAGTTGAAGTTAATGTTCGTTTCCACATTTAAGCCTCCATTTTATGACTCAACATGTTAGGATTTGTGATGACCATTTCCATCTTTGGAGCGTGGTCTGTGGGCTGAAAGAGAAATCCGGCGGTCAGATGACTTTTAACTTTCAGTCCTGTGTTTAATCTGAGAACCCTTCTTGTATTCTATTATTCATTTTCAATTTTATTTGAGATATAAACGATACCTAACATTATATCAGTTTCAGGTGGAAAACACGATAGAGTATTTGTATGTGTTGCAAAATGATCACCAGGGTAGGTAGGTCTAGTTAGTATGTAATACCATGCATAGCTGCACAGTTTTTTTCTTGCGATGAGAACTCCTACCAACTTCCCACCACACAATATCGTATTAACAATAGTCACTGTGCTGTACAGTTACATCCACGGGACTTACATATTTTATAACTGAAAGTTTGTACCTGTTAATGCCTTTTACCCATTTCACTTACCCCTAAACCCCAACCTCTGGCAACCAGCCATTTGTTCTCCATATTTGTGAGGATTTTTTTTGTTTTGTTTTTTTGGGTTTTCTTCTTGCACTGTTTATATATTTTCTTATGGAAGGACTATTTCTCCATTGCTTGCACTGTGTATGAATAGCTGCGGCTCGGTTGGAGTCTGTGCAATTGGGGGCAGTGAAAGGAGCGTGTGCGTTGATGTGTTGATTATCTGACGGAGACCTCCGGGGCCCTTTCACACACACACCCTCCACACACACACGCACACACACCCCCCCCCCCCCCGTGTGTGGTGTCTGCAGTGTGCAGCCACACCTTACCGTGAGTGCCTCAGAGGGAGTAGTTCCAAGGACTTCTGGACTCACCTGAACTCCCCATTCACTCTCTACTCTACCGCTCTCTTTCCTTTGTTTCCAGCAAGCTCAGGCCCCACACTCACCACTGTTGTTTGTGTACGTGTTACCCGATTCTCTCTTTCCCACTTTTTCATTTTTTTGTCTTGCCCACTTTTGAATGGAAGCTTCATGAGGACAGGAGCTTTTATGCCTTTGTCACCCCCCCTCTGCAAAATGAGCTTGCAGGTGGCAGTGAACTCTTGGTGGAAGGCAGGAGTGAAAGAACAACTTAATACCAGAAGATTTACACTGTTATTAAGATAACACTACTGGTTCTCTCTGTGACACTGGGCAATACACTGAGCACTGCTGGCAGCCATTTCTTCTCCTGTTTAATGAATCGCTTAAAGGCATTTGTCCAGAAAGTTCTGTAACTGAGAAAGTTCTTCTCAGCTCTGCCCCTTAACTACTGTATTCAGATTCAGTGATTCAAACTCACTTCTACCTTCTTGGTTTACAGGTGAGTGGAGTGGTTAGTATTTCTATTTGTATTTCAAGTCACCCATTTCAGGGATGAACTTTTATATACCGCCTTATCTTTTTAATATTTTGGGAGGATTTTGTCCCTGGGCCCAGAAAACTCTGTTTTAAAAGGCACTCAAAATTTAGGGCACTCAGAATTTCCAAGTCCTTTCTCTGTCAGGCTATTGCCTATCTCCATCTTCTCTCCAACCTTCTCAGCTCTGTGATCCAACACTCCAAAACTTGTTTGAAACTCTGTACCTACTTAGCCCACTTTCTAACATTGTTCTTGGTGGTCTATAGCAAAGGTCAGATCCAGACGTGAAGCCACTGGGTCTAATGAATCAAAGATGGCATCCTCTCCTTTGTCCCTCAGCTCCCTGGAGAGATACGCCCACCTGCTTGTTTGTGCTTTCCCTATCTGACCCTGAACTGGACAGTCGTGTTTTTTTTTTTTTTTTCTTTCTAGATCTTAATGCTGAGTTTTCCCTCTTCATATGATGAGCAAGATGGTTCCCTTGCTTTTGGTCTGGGTTGACCAGTACCTCTCCCTGGCCCAGCGTGGTCAACAAGACCACTCATTGCCCAGATGTGCTGACCTGAGCCACCCAGGAGGCCCACCTTCCTCGCTGTGTAGAGAAGCATGTTAGATTCATACAGATTTTGCCTTCTCCTTCGCCCATTTCATAAATTCTGGATGTTAAACTAACCTGTAAGCCCTAAAATCAAATTGCTTTGAATGGTGTTAAATTACCAGTTATGCTTTGGCCTCTGCTCATTACATAAGAGCTTACCCTGCATTTTCCACTCCACCGTGACAAGACCAGATTCCCGGCCACTCCCTGAAGACGCCATGCCTTTGCACATGCTGGTCTCTTTCCCCCAATACCCATCTCTTCTTTCCTTCCTCTTTTCTTGTTCTTTTTGTCCGGGCTCAGTTCAGTTCTCCTGTTCCTAAAAAGCCGTTCCGTTTTCATCCCCTCAGTGTGCCTCTTCACAAAAGCATAGACCCCACTGGGTGGTGATGGTGATAGGTATCCTGCCCTCGGGCTTCTGAGGTTGGTGACAGTATCTTTCCCTTTCTGCGTCTGCCCGGTGCTGGGTGCTGAGTAGTTGTTGAGCGAATGAAGGAAGAGAGGGTTGGAGAATGGGAAGGAAGGAGGCCTGTTCCTTGCTTCCGGTCTTGAAAAGCAGGATCCCTAGGATACGCATTCAGCCCTCTCTTGAAGACGTCTTTTTTCCTGGAGCTGGTTCCCTTTTTCCTTTGGCTGTTTTGCTCTCAGTGGTCACTCAGTGGTTCTGCAATCCTCCCGATTCCTCTTGTAATTAAATGCCCATCTCTGGCCTGTGTCCATCCTGCAGGAGAGATTGCTGTCTGCCAGGGAATCAGCGAGCACCCCAACTGAGCCAAGCCTCACCAAAGACACTCACAGCCAAGCTATTTTTATTTAGCAAATAAGGGCTTATTTTTGTTGATTGTCCACAAGCACAGGGGGAAAAAAAGTCATCCATTTGGTTTGTGGTTACCTGCGCCACAGGGCTAGCCTATCTTCTTGGCTTCTGTTTCTCATGTGGTGTTTTCCCTGACTTCAAGAATGGACACATGAGGGGCGCCTGGGTGGCTCAGTGGGTTAAAGCCTCTGCCTTTGGCTCAGGTCATGATCCCAGGGTCCTGGGATCGAGCCTCACGTCGGGCTCTCTGCTCAGCGGGGAGCCTGCTTCCCCCTCTCTCTGCCTGCCTCTCTGCCTACTTGTGATCTCTGTCTGTCAAATAAATAAATAAAATCTTAAAAAAAAAAAAAAGAATGGACACATGAATGGCGTTGTGTAGGCTACACTTCTGTTCATTCTGCATTAGAGGTGAGGATATCATTGAGTCTTTGTGGCTAAGAATGTGGGTGTTAGATGGTCCCTGAGAAAGGGAGGCAGATGTCCCTAGTCCTCCTCATATCACAGGTCTGCCAGGTAAAAAACGTAGAGGTTAGACGTCAGGTGGCACAAAAGATTTTGTTCGAGGGTGTTTAACACGAGCTGTTACGGTCAATTGCTGCTAGCACGGTGCCGGCCGGCATGGTCACGCCCCCGGTCCCATGTTCCTGTGGAGCCCTTGGAAAATGGCTGATGTGAACTGAGATGCTCTGTAAGTGGAAAATACACAGCAGAGTTTAAAGACTTACTATGCTTCATATCTTAACAATGTGGAATATCTCATGGAACATTCTGTGTAGATTTCATGTGAAAGTGAGTGTATTTTAGAAATACGGGTTAAGTCTAATGTATTTAACATAAATTTCACCCATTTCACTTACCTTTTTTTTTTTTTGTAAGTGTGGCTACTAGAAAATTTAAAATTAGCTATGTGACTTGCATGATATGTCTCTTAGCTTTAAACTGGAAGTGTCATTGTCAGATTGTGGTTCAGCATGAACCCAAGCATCGCATACTTTATGTGCATTTCCAGGGGTATGTCCTTTTTATTCCGGGGCTGGTCTTTGAGAGTATGTGTCATGATAAGGACATAGACTTTGGACAGACGCAAACCTGAGTTTCATTCCCAACTCTGTTTCTGGCCAGTATACCAGCAGTGTGAGCTCTCTGAATCTCAGGTTCCTTACCTGTAGAGAGGGATTAACAGCCACCTGAAGGTCCTGCGGTTAGGCGTGGGGTCATGCGGTAACTTTTCTAGTAATATTAGGAGGCATTTTGTTTGAAAGATTGTGTAATGATACTTATGCACAAGTAAACAAATTAAAAATCTCTGTTTTGAAATTTTGTTGCAAACCAACAAAAACCCCAAAAACCCCCCACTCCTTGGCGTCTGTTACAGTACATCTGCCTGCTCCTGGTAATAGAACTGTGGTCGCCAGGGTTCCCCGGGAGCGACAGGCCAGCCAGCACACTTTGCAGGAGGCATCTCAGCGGATCTTCAGAACAACCCCAGAAGGGACGGCCTCTTACCGTCTCCATCTGATGGCTGCTGCACTGAGGCACAGGGAGGGGAGCTGCCTTGCCCAAGGTCACGCAGCTCGTGGGTGGTCAACTAGGCATTGAGCCCAGGTGGTCTGACTGCGGAGCTGTGTGTTTTGTCTCTCTTCGTGACTGTCCACCAGAAAATAGAGAACGGAACAAAAGAACCAGGAGCAAATGAGTGCTCATAGGAAACATGCCTTTCCTGAGCTCCTGTTCGCATGATTTTTAGCATAGACCTGAGGTATTTTCCCCCAGCATGGATTTCCTAGTTTGTACAGCGAACTTAAACATATCCCGGCCTTAGCGCTTTCCTCAAAGAATGCCTTGATTCTCAGGCCCATCACAGTCTGAATCAGGCTCAGGCAATTCCAAGAGAGAATTATATGGGAAAAAAAAAAGCAGTGCACAGTATCTGGACCCTGACAGATCTGTTGTTTCTTGAGAGCCTTGTCTCATTGGTACATAGTTACTATGGTATTTAGTGTGTTGTTTTCGATATGCATGTAGTAGGAGCTCAATAAATGTTATTTATTAATGTTTATGGCAGTGCTTCTAGAAACACACATTTAGAAAGGAAAGCGTGCGCTGTGTTAAAACTGTGGTCATTCATTTCGTTAAACTCTCTGACTTGTGATGGGGATGTGCGCTCTCATCATGTATGATTGTCTCTTAGAATAATTACCTTTGGCTGGAGTTGAGCTTTAAGTGGTTTACTTCTCTGATGCTAGAATCCTCCTCTTTACTTTAACCCCACACACCCATTGTCTGAACCATGGTTCAGACAATGCCTGGTGCTTCCATGATAGGGATCTTTCCTTATGGTTCCACGTTTAACCCAGAGGATTAGAAGATGTTGATGGTTTGGTTTTGTTTTGTTTTGTTTTCCCACTAAGACACTAACACCTAGATGGGTTGGGGGTGATGGTGGGGTGGTCTGTGATCAAAGTCCACCACCACCAAATTCATGTGGAAAGTTGAAATGCGCTTACATGCTTGGTTGAGATGGAGTTCGAATCATTAGGAGAAAATATTTGTGAACTTGGAGAACTTTCTGGAGAATATGCAGTTCCAGGTAAAGTTTTGGATCAACGGGAGCTGGAAGAAAGCTTTGTGGTGCCAGCCTTCCGCTAACTCTTAGCTCCTCTCTGCACACGGGTCCTCCCATGCCCCCATGTTCCCTCCTCTGAGCTGTGGTCTGGAGTGGCCTAAGGGAGCGGGGCGGGCTGGGATACACAGGTGTGCGGGAGGCACCTTCGGCTTAAGGCAGCCCGATTGGATTGCCACGTCCGCCTCTGTGCCTCTGACAGGTTGTTAAACAGAAAGCAGGATGTGCTTATCATGACCGTGACAACAACTGTAAACACTCAGTCACAAAGTTCAGCTTTCTGGGTTCAGGTGGGCCTCCCCGAGCCTGGTGGGTGGTTACTTGGGAAACCAGCAGCGTGCATGGGTGGGGAAGGGAAAGGGGCGGAAAGAATGTTCGCCAGAGGCTCTGTAAGTACAGCGGAACAGGAAGAAAGCTCCGCGCCTTTCCTCCCCACCTTTCTTGTCCAGATAGTTCAACTGAGGCCCAGCGAGCAGGAATATGTATTTAAATACTAACAAAAGCTAACATCTGCGACCATCAGTAATATTCCGAGTACTTGGTTCAATACATACATGCTGTGTGTTATTTAATGTCTAAGACAGCTCTTTGAGGTAGGAACTGGTATCCGACCTATTTTTCAGATGGGGAAACAGAGTCTCAGAGAACTAAGTCACTTCTGGAAGGCTGTGGAACTGAGCAGTTCCAGAGCGGGGGTTTGGGAGTCGGTTGGTCTCTCAGAGCTCCGGCTGGTCCCCATCACACACCAGGGCCGCCTCAACAAAGCATGCTGGGCACTTCTCAGCCTGCCTCTCGTGGAAGCAGTTGTATACCATGAGACATTTTGTGTGTGGTGTGTATGTTTTCTATTGCTGTGTCACAAAATACCATGAACTTTCTACCTTAAAACACACATTTCTCTTCTCACACTTTCTTTGGCAGCCTTAGGATCTGGCATCTTAAACTTGCCTTCCCTGGGTCCTCTGCTCAGGGCTCAGATCCTCACAAGTCAGTAGTGAAGGTATCAGCAGGTTCTCATCTCCTGGGAGGCTTGGAGTCCTCTTGTGAGCTCACGAGTTCTCCAGAATTCACAGACTAAAGTGCGTTGCAGTTGAAGGACTGAGGTCTTGAGCTTTTAAGGACCACCTTGTGTTCCCCGCTTTCTGGTTTCCCCACAGATGGCAGCCTGCTTCTTCAAGGCCAACAGAAGAGTGACTTTGTTCACAGTGAGAGCCCCAGTCCTCCTTTTAAAAGGCTCACCTGGTTAGGCCAGGCCCACCGCAGGATATCTCTCTTGATTAACTCCTAGTGAACTGATGAGGAACATTAATTACATCTGCAAAATCGTTTTTGCCATGGCGTGACATTCCATCATATCCACAGTTCCTGCTCATACTCACAGGGAGGGCCTAGTCAAAGGATATATGGGTCACTGGGGTCATCTTTGTGTTCTGGATACCATAGACACTATAGCTGATGCCTGTTCTTCAGCTTCCTGTAGGGGGAAGGGGAACAGGAGAAAGAACTAGGTGAGCTCTGGGATTGCGGTGGTGCAAGGATTGTGGGCGGAACAAGAGATAATAATGAAGCAATATTGGGCGCCTGGGTGGCTCAGTGGATTAAGCCGCTGCCTTCGGCTCAGGTCATGATCTCAGGGTCCTGGAATCGAGTCCCACATCGGGCTCTCTGCTCGGCAAGGAACCTGCTTCTCTCTCTCTCTCTGCCTGCCTCTCTGACTACTTGCGATCTCTCTCTGTCAAATAAATAAATAAAATCTTAAAAAAAAAAAATAATGAAGCAATATTTCCGGGGGCCTAGGCTCTGCAGCCCCATTATCAGAACTTGCCTGCCCTTTCTGTTTCCTAGGTATGGGATCGTAAAGAGGCTATTTAGCCACTCTGTGCCTCAGTTTTCCCATTAGTAAGCTGCATTTAATGCTAGTCCCTTGCATTTCATGATGACAAATGAAAATAATTAGCATTAGGTAGAGCTTGGCATATGGCGAGTGCTTGTCAAAGGCCGCCCGTTAGTGTTGAGGTTTCCTATTAGAAGGACACAGGGAGACAGAAACAGGAGTATAGAATTCATCATTCCAAGGGGTTGGTGGAAGTGTATGCCTTCGAGGCAGCATGTGGGTGAGTTCACACCACGAGGGCAGCACCGTAGACAAAATCATGGACGATGGCATGACTTACTGGGAAGCAAAATGCCAGCCTGCAGAGAGACAGCGTGGTCCACTAGAAAGATATCCTGGGAGTTTCGGGGACCCGCTGTAGGACTGCTTTTGCCAATAGTTCTGTTCCTGGTTATCTCCCAGGTCAGTGGGCCTCAAGCTTCTTGTATATAAAAGAAGCCAGTGGGAAAAGGTGGGTCCTTGGACTGTCAGGCCGTCTAGAGTACCCGCTGGCTTGGAGTGTCGTCATTCTCCTGAACGGCTTGCTGCGCAAGGCGCCACCCAAATAATTAACCCTATTTCATGAGCTTTGTGTGAAACAAAAAGACTTTATAGACACATACACCCTATTGGAAATTAAGTGAAGGAAATTCGTTTTGCCCACTGCTGGATAGGACTTTTTGTCTTAATGTACTGTGCAGAGGTGGTTGTATCCCTGCCCTCGTGATTTTCCTTCCTGTGTTCTTCCCAAGTGGGAATTTTTATAGCCCCCTTAATACACACGTGAGTGGGGACAAACTTAGTGGCCTTTGGGGCTTGGGGTTGGTGGGCGGAGATGAGCAGAAATGCAACCCTCCTTGTCCTGGTTCCCACACTCACAGATCCTCTCTCCACAAAACCTTGTTCCCACCTTGAACTAGGCAGCCTTCCTGAGATGTTAGGAGTCCCCATACATATGTGTACTAGTAGCTGCCCCTTTAATTTCTATGGGTTAGAGCCCGGGTCTGGACAAAAGAAAATCAGTCATATACAGCAGTAACAACAGCCACTTATGGCTTGTACTTTGCAAGGGCTGGGATATATTACTTAATCTCCCAACAGGTTGGCACCCTAAGTCGTCATATTCACGTGGCACTTGAAACCAAGACTAGAGTAAGTTACGTAAGTTGCCCATATGCAGTGACAAGGGGCTGAACAGAGATGTGAACCCACATGTGCTATGTGCCAACATCTGTGCCCTTAGCGAACAGGGTACACAGCTGGAACATTGTTGTTTTAGGCCATGGAGCCCACTCTCGACCTCTGTCATGCCTTCGTTTTCTCTCTCCAGCTCCCAAATAGTTAAGAATCCAGGGTAACTCCCAAAAGCCGACGCTGAAAAGACGGAAGCGGTACACCTAACTTCAGAGGGCAAATATCCCGGCATACACAGCAAGAGATAAAAAAGGCCATATCAGAGTCAATAACACCATGCCACTGAGCCAGAAGAAAACTACATTACAAAAGATACTTCTGATGTGCTCGTGGTAGAGTCATAACTAGAAAACGTACTTGTGACAGTTCTTCATTTGAGTGTACTCATTAATTTTAAGTACAGTGCTTTTTTAACAGAGGGAAAGCTAAGAGTTACTAGTAAAGGTCTTTGTAGAGAATGTAAAAGGATGTCAGAAATTTGTGCTTTGGGAAGTGGGAGAATGTACTTTAGTTAAGGATTAATTTTCAGTCGCAGATCACAAAGGTCTCGATGAGTAAGATCAGTATCGAGTTTCAGGGTTGTTGTATTTTTTTTCGTCTTCTGCCAGACTGTCTGAAACTTATCTCAAGTATCATGGTAAAAAGAGAAGTGGCGGGTAGACACAAAAATGTAATAGATATATTTTAGGGATAGAATATGAACTGCCTTTCTAAATGCATATCAGAAGGGGAATTTATTCCAGTTGAGTAGGTTTAATGATACAACTTTACCATATTAAATCATAACTGCTCTTTAAAAGAAAGTAGAGATATGTGCCCTGCCCCAGCCGGGCTGCCCTTTTCCATCCAAACAGTGGCCTCCCTGGTACTTGTTGATTTCACCCTTCTTACACACATACACACGCGTACAAACACACACACACACACACACACAAACACACAGCAGAACCTATCTGTAGCTTTCCTTTGGAAATCGGGGTTGGGGCGGGCAGGGAAGAGGGAAGAATAGTCTGAAACATCAGAGAGTCCACATCCAAGCACTTGCCATGGCTTTGGCAAAGCTGTTTCCTGCTACTAGGCCGCCAAGCTAAAGTTTATGAAAAGATGACACCTCCGACTATCTGGAACCAGATTCTTTTTACAAATTCAATAACGTGTTCAAGATGATTGGAATAGCTGCATTACTTAGGGACTAAATAACTTCCAGTGTTGTGGATCTTGGTAATCATTTAGTAGATATTAATGATTGCTTTTGTAGTTAAGTGATTTCCAGTCCTATCGCGTTCCCTTCTTCCCCCTGGAAAGAAAGGGTCGGGGAGGGGGACCCGGAACAGCGAAATGATAGTATATTTGGATAAAAACAGACTTAGAGTCTCAGTAATAGTTTTAATAGAATCTGACTTTATATCATGAAATTATTCGATGGAGGCCTGTTTTATCTGTGAATTTATCACCTGTACCTCAGAGTATGAACTCAGATGTCTTTATTTGCATTATTTTTTTTTTCAAGTAAACTCTATGCCCACTGTGGGGCTCAGATTCACAACCCTGAGATCAAGAGTCCCACAGTCTACTGACTGAGCCAACCAGGTGCCTCTTCCACGTCTTTTTTATTTTACTTTAAAGATTTTATTTATTTATTTATTTAATTTATTTATTTTAGAGAGAGTGGGCGGTGGATCAGAAGGAGAAGGACAGGGTGACTCCACTCAGAGCCCGACGTGGGGCTCGATTGCATGACCCCAAAGTCATGACCTGAGTCGAAAACAAGAGTCAGACACTTAACTACTAAGCTCCCCCAGGCAGCCCTCCTGTCTTTATTTTAAAAGCAGACAAAAGGATATTCAGCCTGTCCAGCTGAAACAAGATGTAATGTAGTTTTTAAAAACACTTTTATTATCTTTTAAAAATATAATGCCTAATACATAAAAAAGAATATATTGTATTTCATTGAGTCTCTTAGACTTTTATTTTATATACCAAGAGTAAAGTGGAAATGCAGCCACGTCCACGAATCCATAATGCTTTCTTCTCTCATCTCTTTTACGAGGCATCCCAGCATTGGAGGTGTTAAAATAAAAACAACAACAGTGTACCTTAGGAACCGTTAAGTACAGTACACAGCATACTTAGTAAGTTATAAAACAGAACGTAATAAGCATTCACCAACACCCTCAGAGCCAGTCACTCCGAGAACTGGCCCGTGAGTTACAATCCGAACTCCTTCCTGTAGCCTGCACAGGCGGGCCGTCCTCCTGCATTGAGGGTTCATTATTGCTTTGCCTTTTAAACATATTTCAGTTCTCCTTCCTAGTAAACTCTAAATTCTGGAAGGTAGAGGCTGAGGCCGTTCATGTTCTCCACCACAGTTGTCTTCAGAGCTTGACAAGGAGCCTGGCCCAGGAAATTTTGGTGAACTCTTATTGACAAACTGTGTAAGCACATTTGTCGGAGGCACATCCAAATTGTCTCTCCCCTTTCAAGGTGTGGTTTAAATATCATTTCCTCTGGGAAATCTCTGACAGCCTGAACTGGAAATGATCTTGCCTCCCTTTTGAACTCTCTCAGGGGCTTATCTCTATTCCCCGTACTGTGGACATAACCCCCTTCTCCTTTCAGTGATGGCTGTTTACACACCCCCCTTCTTCCTGTTACACTGGCCATAGCAGATTCCCTACGAGCCAGGTTAGTCATCTTTTTAAAAAAAGGTATTTAAGAGCGGCGCCTGGGTGGCTCAGTCAGTTGGGTGGCTGACTCTTGGTTTCAGCTCGCCTCATGGTCTCAGGGTAGTGGGGCCAGGCCGGGCGTTGGGCTCTGCTTTCTGCTTGGTGGGGAGTTCGCTTGGGATTCTCTCCCTCGCTCACTCTCTGCCCCTACCTCCTGCACCTGTGTGTGCGTGTGCACATCGCATACTTTCTCATAAATAAATGAATCTTTTAAAAAAAGTATTTAAGACACATCTGTATTTTCTTTGGCATTATTTCCCTAGTTTTCTCTTGGATTTACTTATTCCCTTATTGATTTATAAGAGCTTCTTATGCACTATAAAAATTAGACATTTTTCTTAGGTTGATGATGTGCAAATATTTACCTAGTATTTCAGTGAAATTTTGGATTTGCTTTACTTTCAGCCATCTTCAATTTTAATATCATTTTATTTATCAATTATTTCTTTATAGTTCCTGAGCTTTTTGCTTTTATACTCAGATAATGCATTTCTACCTCTGAGATGACAACATTTTGGTTTTTCCTTTTTAAAATATATTTTTTTAAATAAATGCAGGTAAAGCTGGGATCTTAAAGGAACCTTACTACTTTGGCACAAAAACATTTATTCATTCCTGTGTTTAACCAACGCATTTACTTAGCCTCTATGGCTAAATAAATATACAGAGGTGAAGAAGACTAGAAAATGTTCCTGTGACGTGCCAGGAGAAGCCAGCGACCTGATGTGCATTTCCAAGAGATCCCTCCAGCTGATCTGAGAGAAGAGATTTCTGGGGGCGAGAAGGGAAGCGAAGAGAGAGAAAAACCATGCCTGCTTGGAGTCGACCCAGAATTTGGTTAGCCGATCCAAGGCTCAAATTTCCAAGTTAGAGCTTGGAAAGAGACTTCTCCAAATTAGAAGTAGAGCCTGTTTGCTGCTGCTGAAATGCTGGAGAATTCAGGCTTCCAGATTAAATGCTAGTTTGAACCTAGAGCAGAGAGGGACTTTGTGTGGGGACCGTTCAAAGGAAAGCTGGACAGGTGGCAGCCTTGCTCGCTTGGCACCAGCAAGTAGAGCCGTGCTCACTGGTGATGGATGGCTTCACATTGTTCCCACACGGCACTGTGAGGTGGGGGTGGCGGGTGGCATGGCCCCTGGGGAGCTCAGAGAAGTCTCTGGGCTTTTCTTGCACTTTGTCTTCCCCTTAGTATTCCAGCCAAGGTGTTAACTCTGTTCAAGCCATCTCTCCGCCTAGAAATCTCACTATTGTTACGTATGCTCTTGATCACACTGCTAGTGTTTATATTTTTATGCATTTTAAACTCAAAAGCGTCTGAGTTTTTAGTGAAAATGGGACAAGTAGAGTAGTTTGCAAAGCACGGTAAAGATATTTTTTAAGGGCTACATGAATTATGATTACATGCAGGTTATTCTTACAAGCCTCCCTTTCTCAAAAGTCCATTAATATTTTTTTTTTGTCCCATCCGTGCTTTATTTTTTTGCTCTTTATTTTATAAATGATTCTTCCCCTTGACTCTCCAATCTCAGGAGACAACAGTCTTTCTCTTGAAAATACAGAGGGTGAGTCCACCCCGCGTGTGTGTTTTCCAAGTGTTGGTTGTCCAAGACATTCTCGTGAAAAGGACTAGTATTGCCAAGTCATTTTTTAATATAAGGAGGTCCATGTTTGGGCATTGAAATTAATTTCCCTTATCTCGCCATACAAATAGCCACCCTGGCTTCTTTGATTTATTACCTGGGATGGTTCAGCGGCACTAAAAACAGAGGACGGGAAGACATCACCTTTACGTGGCATCATTAGTCACCGTATTAAAAGCATCGCCCCAGATGGACTGCTTCATACAAGCTCCTGCCTGTGCCATGAGAGCACCTTGTTCTTGTTCTGTGTGCTCCAGACATCAGGCCCATCCCCGGCCTCCACTTCTTCATTTCTTAGTAAATTGCCCCCACCCGAAAAGCCTTCCTGTGTTTCCTCCCAGACATAGTGTAAGGGAACTTTCTAAATTGCACATATAATCCCCGATTGAAGACAAAGTACCAGCTAGGAGAAAATGCATTAAAATCACACCTCCAACCGAGGACTTGTACATAGAATATGCAAAGCATTCTCAAAACTCTACAATTAAAAAAAAAAATTTTTTTTAAACGGACAAAGGGCAAACTGAAATTTCACCAAAAAAGATATACAGAAGGCATGAAAAATTGTCCAGCATCCTTAGAATGTAGTGAGATGTAAATTCTAGCCACCCGTTACAGTGGCTAAAATAGAAAAATGCTGATAATACCAAGTGCTGACAAGGATGTGGAACAAAGTTGCATGCTTTGCCAATGGAATGCAAGATGGGCTAGCCATCTGAGAAACAGCTGGGTCAGCTTTTTAAAAAATACACAGGGTGCCTGGGTGGCTCAATGGGTTAAAGCCTCTGCCTTCAGCTCAGATCATGATCTCAGGGTCCTGAGATCAAACCCCGTGTCGGGCTCTCTGCTTACTGGGGAGCCTGGTTCCTTCTCTATCTGCCTGCTTCTCTGCCTGCTTGTGATCTCTGTCTGTCAAATAAATAAATAAAATCTTAAAAAAAAAAATACACACACACACACACACACGCACACATGCACATACAATACACACAGTTTCTGTGTGACCTAGCACTCACACTCCTGGGCATTCATCCTAGGGAAAAGAAGACATATGTTTATAGAAGAACCTCATCGTGGATGTTCATAGAAGCTTTATCTTACAGGAGCCCCTCGCTGAGGTTTCCCTCAGTGTTTTCCAGCGGCTGAATGGCAGTAGGACTAAGAATCTGTAACAGCAAGCGGGGAACTACGGATGTAACCAGCGGCTTAGAATAATCTCTGAGATATTCTTTTGCATAAAAGAAGCCAGTCTCAAAGGTTACATACTAGATGATTTCATTTGTGTGGCATTCTTGAAAACCTAGAACGGCAGTGACGGAGAATAGCTCCGTGTTTGCCAGGAGTTAGGGATGGAAGGTCGGACTAGGAAGGGAACGTGCAGGGGGTCATGGAGCTGCTCCATATCCTGATTGTGGTGGTACTTATGTGAATTTATAGATGTGTTAAAATTTACAATACTGCATGCCCTCCATATCTGAAAAGTAAATTTTACTGTGCAGTAGATTTAAAAAATGATCCTAATTAACCTAAGTCCAACTTCTGCACAAGATCTCCTCATCATAGCCTCTACCTTGTGGTTCGCCCAGCTCCTTCTTGGCATTTTGGCCCCTCCTGTGAGGTCACGTTTGTGTTTCCACCTGTAGGCACGCTCATTTCTCTGCCCACTCCGTAACCCCCCTACACACACTTTTCTGTGCACCACCCCCCAACTGATAGACGTCCTTCGCTGCTCAGGTGTTGGGACACTGGCACCTGCCCTAGGCCAGCTGTCTCTGCACCCCAGCCGTGGACATCGGTAGCCCCTCCCTGGTGCGCTTGGCACCACCCTGGATGTCTGCTTCCTGATCGGCCTGGCACCCCTAGTTGTCGTAAGGTCAGGGAGAGCGGACTTCACCACTCACTTCCCAGCTCTGCCAGAGAGGCTACGAGGAGTTCAGTAAGTGAACCAGCGGGGGGAAGAAGGAAGTGTGCGCGCTGGGCTTGGAGTCAGCCTTTGTTTGGTTGTACCGTTGCCTTCTGCTCCTGGCTGCTCCTGTCTCTGACCCCCTCGCTGAAATTCCTTACCTCCCCTTGCCCTTTCAGCAGGGGGATCCTCTTTTCTGGCTTCCCCAAAACTGCTTGTTAAAAAGCAATAAATCACAACTTTAAAGTCTTTTTTTTCCTTTGAGCAAACATAAAATTATGCGGCAAAGTCATGACTGTGGAGGGGTTTTCTTGCTTTTTCTTGTGAGATTAGATGGGTTTTATAGTGTACCATGGAAAGTCATTAGTGGTAAAGTCCTTATTATGGATACATTTTTACATATTTACTGAGCCCTGTCTTCCAAATTCTTCCAAATTCCCTTGGGGGAGAAAACAGACTTTCTGGAAAAAAAAATCAGCTTCTATTCTGGAATACATAGCAATAGTAATAATAATAATAGCTCTTATACGGGGCTTACTGAAGGCCAGATTCTGTCTTAAAAGCACTTTCTGCAGGCGGTGCCTGGGTGGCACAGTTGGTTAAGCATCTGACTCTTGGTCCTGGTGCAGGTCGTGACCTCAGGGTCATGAGATTGAGCCCCGCATGGGGTCCGTACTCCACACAGCATCAGCATGAGATTTCTCTCTGCCCTTCTAGCTCATTCTCTGTCTCTCTCTCCAATAAATAATTTTTTTTTTTTTTAAGCAGCACTTTCTGTGTATAATTTGCTTCCCACAAAGTCACTAAGAGATGATGCTGCCATTACTTCTACTTCACAGCAGAGAAAACAGCAGCGTGCTTAGATCAAGGTCAGGAGTCGCGTTAGCATTTGAACCCAGGCTGTCTGTCTCACCTTCCAAATGGCCGTGGATCGGGAGCCATGGTTCTCCTCACCGGGCACACACACTGACCTCTTTGCGCCTCTCCCCGGGGGAGCACCGCATCCTCTGCCTGGAGGGCTGTGAAGCTCGAGGGTGGTCAGGGTCCGCCTTCGCTTTGCCAGCCCAGGATGATCCTGGAGTTGTGTCTTGATAAGCGTTCTCACGGATGAAGGGAGTAATTGGAAAAAGGGAAGCTGAGAATGAGGGATCCGCATGGCCCAGCAAAGAAGCCATACAAACCAACCCCAGATGGTGTTCTAAGACTCCAGAGTGTTTGTGCCCGTGTGTTCTCCTGAGCTGCCCCCCACCCTCATTGACGGCCCAGGGCTTTCAGTTCCTCTTTACAGGTGAGGAAGGTGAGACCAGGGATGGCCGAGTGACCCTGTACGAGTTCGCCACGTCGGCCCCCATGAGGCCAGAAGGCATGCTACTCCATTTTTCCATTCCCTTCCCCTCCAGTGCTCCTCCCTTCCAGGAGCTTCTTCCATAAGCTTTAGACACAGGTGATGGGATTCCATCTCTTTCCCACATGCATTAGTTTTCTGTTTTTGCAGAACAAATGGCCATAAACTTGGCAGCTTAGAGTGCCCTTTTCTCAGCTCCCAGTCCTGTGGGTCCCCAGTCCAGCCACAGAACTGCTGGCTTCTCTGCTCAGAGTTCCAAAAGGGTCTGAGGGTAAAAGGTGTTACCTGGACAGAATTCTTGTCCGGAGATGCTGGGGGAATAATCAGCTTGCAGTCCATTCAGGTTTTTGGTAGAATGTGGTTCATTGTGGTTGTAGGACTGAGGTCCCCATTTCCTTGCTGGCTGCCAACCAGTGGCCACTCTGGGCTTCTCGAGGCTGCCCATATTTCTTGCCAGGTGGCCTTCTCTCCCTGATGCCAGCAGTGGTACAGCAGAGATTTCTTTTGCTTGGAAAGGCTGGCTTTCTCTCTGACTGCTAAATGCTAGTATAAACTCCCAAATATAAACCCCCTTTGATTTTTTTTAAGGCTTGTTTAGATTATCTCCCTATCCTAAGATTAGCTGATTTGGAGCCTTAATTACAGCTGCAAAACCCCGCAAATCAACGTCTTGACCACGGATGGGTCAACTCTCTGGGACAAAGGGTAGGAATGTAGATCATCTTAGCGTTCTGCCCACCACTGGTGCAACATTGAAGAAGGTAAAGACAGAAATGAGGGCCGCATCGAAGATATTTATTTTTCTGTCGAAACCACATAAACTCCTTTATGCGTTTAGAGTTTTTTGCCACCACAATGCATTTTATATTCCAGGCCATTGGATCGAAAGCATATTTGCAATCTGTATACATCTTCTGCCTTAAAAGGATTGAAAAAGAAAAAGAATCTTTTTCAAAAGGCCTGAAGAGACCGTTGTTATTGGAACAGTGCAGTTGTATAAAAGCAGCTACCTTTAAGTTCATCTTTTAGCATCTTGTTTCCACCTGTAATATTTCAGCGCCCGTGGTCCGTCTCCTTGATCTTCCTCGCTCTCTTGCTTGGCTGGTTGATTGTTTCTCAGCTTGGGTATCTCATCTTAAATATCCGCTCTTCATGGACAATCTCAATGGCCTTATCTAGAGTAGACTAGAAAAGACAAGGACGTGAAGTTCTTTCATTAAAGATTCCTCAGTAGTGGCTTTCTATTTCTGGATCTGTGGGTTGTCGGCACCTTATCTCTAATTCCTATGCGACTATAAGCCTTGGGAAGGAGCACCTTCATAGGCCTAGGGCTGAGATTGTCCTCATGCATCAAAAGATGTGTTTATTTGATGTGTCAGCAGAAGGTATGGTCTGGTACTTGTGCAAAGGTAACTTTAACATTCATATGGAAAGGTTGCTAGAGTCATGAACCAGGTTAATCATGAGGTCACTGGTAAAGCATTTATTGTTTGGGAAGCACCTGATTGCTGATCACAAAGCTCTTGAAAGGAAGAGAGCCAAATGGTAGAGCCAAAGAAGACCCATTCCCATATGCTCCTTTGAAATACGCAGTGCCACTGGGCAGGAGGTAAGTGACGAGTCTCTAGGTCATGGCCATCTGATGTGTAGATCGTGGCTTCCTGCAAATTTTTCATTGCCCCAAGATAGGAGCCTCTTTGTTCCCAGTCCTCCTCTGAACGCCTCCTCTCTCTGACTTCTCCTCTGCTTCACCTTCACCTCCAAGCTGTCAGACGCCCACTGTAGAAGGTGTTTCTCCTTGGGCAGGTTAGTCAACCTCTCTGACCTTGTCTTCCTCCTCCGTGGAATGGGTATTGTCACTCCCAGCTTGCAAGGTCTTTGGAAGCGTAGAAGGGCAGTGAATGCCCGTCCCTGCTGTAGACTGAGACAGACCAGTGCTATTTCCCTGATTATTGGACTCTACCGCAGCCCTGCAGATCTGATGTGGAATTGAAATGCTCGTCCGAACAATGATTGGTTTTTGGAAGTTATACAAAAAGAAGGTCACGGTAGATTATAGGATAGCCACCAGTAATATTCTACTTAGTTGATTTTTATCATCATTGCACTAACTAAAGACTATCTAGTTTCAAATCAGTAGGTTGCAGTAAATGCATTTCACATGACAACTCTCCAGAGCACGGTTATATCTTTTTTTTATTTTTCCCCCTTTTTCTTTTTCTCTCCTGATGATTCAGAAGGTACTTCAGAACCTTGTGGTGTCTCTGGGTTTTCATTTTGAACTCCAGTTAGCATTTGATTATAGCTGTTGAGAAGCATTGGTTGCTCTCACGTTCTAGAAAGCAACTTCTGCCTGTTCACCTTGTCCCATTCCTTGATACCCGGTATAAAAACCATTCCTTTCCATAAGCACAGAAGCCCCCCGTCCCTTCCCCAGTTGCTTGCCTTCTCAGTGCAGAGGACTGTCCTCCTGCACTGGTTTGTGCTGAGAAGTCCAGTCCCATCCCTGGAGCCAAGAACAACCGCCAGTGGGCTTCCAGGAGCTCATCTGCCATAAAGTGCCGTAGGTTGCTCTCCATCGGTCAAGCTGTTATCACATTTCCGATGAGACCATTTTAGAGGGCAAGAAGGCCAGCGTAGACCAATTTACATATCTTTTACCTCTGTCCCTGGAAAAGGACATAGTGGTCGCATTCTCGAGGCAGGTTAACTAGTCACAGTGAATGTGGGTGGTGAGGGAGGAATTGAGGCAGCTTCGGTTGTATTTATTACGGGCATCGTCTCTATCCTTGGAGCTGCGTTCCAATCTTTGCATCTGTTTTGCCTGCCTTTCCTTCCCTGAGTGTGATTTGGAGAAGTCGGCGCATTGCATGACCCGAGCATTAGAAGACTGTGTTTCTAAATTAATCCCTGCAGTGTAGGTCCAGAACACACGGCGAGGAGACCCTGTCCCTGATCAGCTGGGAGAATTTGGACAGAGGGCTCAGTGTCTCTGCCTACGTCCCGCATGTCTTTTCCTGTAAAATGGGGCTATTTGCTTCCTATCAGAGGCTTGGGATAAGGGAAGGACATGTCCTGTAGATGCAAAAAAAAATTCATGACACCATGCGCATGTTTTTGGTTTTATTTTAACTCAGATCAGTCTGCAAAATCAAGATGCTGCCGTTGCCAAAGTTGTTGGCACCGTTCGTCATATTTCTAGGTGAAGTACGTGAAAGTGATTATAGGTAATAAATATCTTTTTTTTTTAACTTATTGCAGAGGCAGTTTTTCCACTGTTAATGAGGGTAATTTGACTTGGTTGAAGGATTGCAGTTCTTAAGAATTAATGCAGTAATCCAATTCAAAGATTTAAAGAGATCTAAGATTTTTCACAGGTCGCGTGCTAGTGAATGTGCTCCTATCACATAGCAGCTAATGGACTTGAACGCCAGTCTGTCATTTACTCTGTTCGCGCACGGCACAGCAGCTTTGCCCTTGGTCGTGAGTCTACTTTCCAAGCATTGCAGGTTATTTAGAAGTGTGGTATATTTGTAACACTTTTGAGAGATAGGATCCTATTTCCCACAGCCCCTAATTACTATGAAAACTGGGGTTATCTTTCTTAATTACACGTTTGAATCCTAATCTGCTAAGGTCTGAGGAGTATCAGGCTCACAGGAGCAGCCTTCTCACATTTTTCTTTCTTTCTTTCATTCTTTTTTTTTTTTTTTGAAAGGAGGGCTTTTTCTTTTTTTAATGTATTTTTAAAAACTAATTCACGTATCATTGTATTCATACATATAGGTTAATTCACGTGAATACAAAGGTTATGTGCCTGGTATTCATAACTTTCCATTTTTGATAATGATGTATTATTAACAGCTAACAATATTTTGTAAAGCCTTATTTGTAAAGGATGTTGGAAATGCTCTTATTTCCCGATCCCATTATGTTCCTAAATATTAAAAATCCCATTTTGAAGCAATTAGAAGCATTCACTTCGCCTTCCACGTGTGTTCCGCAGACAGCGTCACCATACTGTGCACACAGGAACCTTTGTTCCTTAATTAGAAAAAGGACTAGAGCTCATTAATTGTGGTTCCAAGTGGTGTCTGCTCGAACACGGAGGCAACAATACATGGAGAGGAGAGACCCAGCCTAAATTTGGAGGCTCTCGGCAGTTCTCAGTACTGGGAAAAGGTAAATAAACAGCAAAGGGTCCTTGTAGGGCTGTCCCCACTCCCTGGGCTGTCCTTGAGGCCCGGCTGTCTGCTCATCAGTTTTAAAGCCAAAGAGATTTCTGTTTGCACAGAAGGAAGGGAAGGGGAGATGGCGACAACTTGTATAGAAATGTAGACCTTTGCCTCTGTCGAAAGCCTATCATCTGAAGACAAAAACAGGTCAGGAGTCTCTTGGGCTTTTTTGATAAGTGAGTGGACCCCATCTAGATGCATTTAGATGTTATTGAAAGTGAGTGGATTGCTGGCAGACATGATAGAAGACAGATAGGTTTTATAGGCCGATTTTCTCTGCTGGCTGGAAAGGCGGACCTTTGGAGAGGAATCTGGAGAGTTTTGAAAGCTGAAACTCCCAAACTGAATTGGCAAAGCCTTAGACCCACATCAGTCATCAACAAAGAGCCCTAATTTCCACAACAAGAACGGGCATTTCTCCAGCCTCCCGGAAACTTCCTGCATCTAAATGTTCTCAGAACGTCTCACTCAGGCAAATGGTGGACTCCTCTCCTCAGGTCAAGGTGGAGCTTCCAGAGGCAGGGAAGCGAGCAGTTTTAGCGGAGGATCTCAGACCCCACGGGAGGTGTCTTCTTGTGGTTTGTCTGGACTTGCGAGGGAATGCCGAAATAAAGGTTGGGAGGGATAAAGCAAAATGTCAGTTTGAAAGCCAGAGAATGAAAAGTAGAGCAGTTAATTTGAGGGTCAGTTTGCTCTTCTTCGGGAAGATTCTGTTCCGTGAGATCCACTCTCTAGAAGGCAGAGAACTCAGGAGCCACTAGGCAAGGCTGTGGTCCTCTCCTGCCACTCCTGTCAACCCCTTCCTCCTTCTCGATCGAGTTCTCCTTCCGTCCCTGCCACAGGATAAATTGCCTTATCCCACTAATGCTAATGGAAGATGTTATTAACAAAAGGGAGCGCCTTATAAAGGTAGCAGAGATCTGGGAAGGGGAGGCATGACTCCCTCTCCCCTGTGCTGATCATCAGTGGTATGGGTCAGAACAGGTGAACGTGGAAACAAATATTTTTCCCTAAAACGTTCTGCTGTTTAAAGAGACGTATCTAGCTAGCAATATATATATATAATTTTTTTTTCTTTCCCCCACCAGTAATTTTTTCATGTTGTATTTCTCAGAGAAAGCAAAAAAAAAAAAAAAAAAGATTTTAAAATGTAAAAACCTGTTCTTCAATTGAGTATGCAAAAATCTCATTGCAGTATTTATTCCAAACCTGCTCTCATAATGTTCAGTCAAGGAGAAAACAGCAAAAAACAGTTGTTGATGGACTTAGCACAGAACTGGATTAAATAAGCATTAGTCTACTGAAGCTGATTACAGGAATATGAAAATGCAGTATCTTAATGGTACATATTTTTATGTGGCAGCTCAGTTGCCTTTCATTTTGCAGCTAATATGTCTATTCTTATGAGTCATTTACTTCTTTAATTACCTTTTGCAGGCAAGGCACCATGGTATATTAATGTGAATGATTTTTACTGCCAGTTTATCATACAATGCCCCAGAAGTTGAAAGGCGTAATTGACTTGGAAGAACAGCTCATGAAGGAAACAATATTTAGTTGACAGCTTTCCTTGTACTCTCTGTTGACGTTTATGAGTTTACACTATGCTAAAGGAGTAATAAACACAATTTTCTTTCAATAACAGGAAAGGGTAGCTTCTAAAATACATTTGTGGAAAGCACATTTGTTCATTTCTTGAATAATATGAAAATAACACATTCCTAGTGATAAGACCTCTCAGATTGCCAATTGAATTAAACCTTTGAAGGTGCATTTATAACCTGTCTCGGAGCATTAGGAGATATTAGGGTTCATGTGATTGAATCGATTTAATGAATATTTAAATTATATACAGATTTGGATAAATCATATTTAAATCTAGGTGTTAGAGTGAGACTGCTGGGTCCTGTCCTCCCAATTTCCAGAGGGAGGGAAGACAGGAAGGGAGCTTGAGAATTGTCTGGAGGGAGATTTTCTTTCTCCAAAGGGAGGGGAAGTCTGACAGTGTATTTTGGGAAAATCAAAAAGAAGGCACAGTCAGTACAACTCCTTATAAGGAATGGGCTTCGAACAGTTAAAATCAAGACCAAGGAGGGTCTCTGCTCTTCTGGGTCTCTGCTCAACTGGCACATTGAGTTGACTTGGGCCTTTAGCAAGTGCCCGTTTGTTTTACCCATCACTTCCACGGTCCCCTGGGCCCCCTGGCTCACTGGCTCTGGGCAGACCCTGGTTTGGCACATCGGTTTAGAGGGAGTTAAACTTTTCACAGTTTTCTGGATTGTTTGCAGTTCAGTCCTGTGCAGCATAATGAAAGTTTTCTAGCCATCTGTTGTTAAGCTGGCGGTGAGCAAGGCCAGTATATCCAAACAAAGTTCTGGCCTGCCGTAAACTGAACCTGTCAGTCTAGCATAGCTTTGCTGACCCCTCCGAGGAATAGGGCAGCCCTTGGTACCAGGCACTCGCTGCATAGAGCTTTCAAAGGGGAACTATTTTGGGGGTGGGGGTGGGGGCCTGTTTACTTTTCCCTTGGTGTTCCTCTCCCTGGCTTGAACTAGTTTATACTTAATCTTTATGTGGATAAATGGACACTCTCTCCCCCTGCCCCCTTCTCAGAGCAAGAGGCATTACTTCTTAATAGGGGATTATAAATTTTAGGACAAGGCACAAGTGTCCATAAAAGCCTGCAAGGTGGCTGTGATTGGAAAGGGTGTGCTGCGCAGTTATTTTTGTTAGATTGTTTTGTCTTTCTGTGTTTGGGGACAAATAGTCCAGGCACTGCAAGTTCCTATATTTATTACTTACCTTATATAACTAAAAGTGTTTCATAGCTTTAAAGGGACTTTTTTTTCCCTTTTTTTGCCCTTTTTCTTCTGCACTTTGTGTTTTACCCTCAGAAGTTAATCCACAGCAGAACTTAGCTGAGCCGCCGCCATTCGACAGTGCTCCCAGCTGTCTGTTGCCCGCTTCTCTGTTCTCATGTACAAGGTGCATCTATTGCTTTTAATTGCCTAGCCTAACCGTAAAATAATTTCATTGTTTCGTGGGGGTTTTTTTTCTGTAGTAAATGTTTAATTCCTATTTTCTCCTTAGTAGCGTTCACTTGACTCCATAGGAAATAACTCTATATGTTCAGATTCTTGATACTTATATATGCATGTATATGTGTGTGAGCATATATGTACACACACACATATATTACATAACAGCGCGCGCGTGTGTGTGTGTGTGTGTGTGTGTGTATCTCAACACCTGTCTAAGCCTGCCCCTAACCCTTGTTGGTTTCCTTTTGTTAATGACACCTTGTAGGTGCTGTTGTATTTTTTTTCTTGGTCTTGCTGCAGTATATTTCCTGTTAAGAGGGGACTCTGGGGAGCCATTGTCAAACCTCTGTATCCATCTCAATTCATTAAAATATCCAGGGAGAATGGCCACTGTCATTGAATAACTATGTCAGCCACTCCCATGGCTGCCTTAGCCCCTAGATGAGAAGCAGACCACAGTCCCATGCAGTAACAAAGGAAAAAGGCCCCGAAAGGATGCGCATGTGTCTTAAGCACCAACGTGAAGGGGTGTGGGTTCAACTTTAACTGCAGTCATGGGATCTACAAGGGTCAGGAGTTCCGTACATGGTGGGGAGAGGGTGCAGAAGCAGCAAAGGAATAAACAAGGAGATACAAGGCTTCCCCTTTAAGGGACAGGGAGTATTGCAGTAGTGTAAAATATCCAATTTAAAATTTAAATGAGTGCACTTACTTGGAAATACCATACAGTCATAATCTGTTTGTAAGGTGACTGACATATAAAGTGCTTTTTTGTTTTAAGGTAAAAAAAAAAAAAATGTATTCGGGTTAGAGTTTCGGGTGTAAATGTCAGGTGCAACGTAACATGGACTCACTGCAAGAGTCAAGCAAATAACCTTGGCATTTAGGACACTGCCTTTTAGAACATGAAATTGTATTTTGTTGTGTGTCTTTTTTTTTTTAAGGAGGACTACATTAAGGGGTCACCTATTAGCTGTGTTTTTGCTGTCTTAAACTCAGCCCTTCTGTCTATTAAAATCAAACCACTGTGTAAACATTCCAGTGTTGTTCGTGGTCTCTACAATGGCCACGGGGATCAGGTTTCACCTGCCTGCACATCTTCAAGCAATTAGAGCAATTAGCGTGAAGCCATTTCACATTCAAGGATTCAAGGTCTATGGTGACATTCAAGTCCAGAAGTCTGAAAGGGAGAGAGGAAGTGTCCTGGAGCATGGCTACGATTCCATGGCCCTGAGCAGACAATTTCTCTTTTAAAAATGGGAGCCCTTTAATGATATTATTATGAGGTTTTTAAATGACATATCAAAAGTTGTTTATATCAAAAAAAAAGCCCCAACAGTCACTTAATTATACTAATGAAGGTCTTTATACATGGCAGATTTTTAAAAAAGAGCTTCAGCGTCTCTAAGAAGTGGAGGGTAGCTCCTTGCCCCACCGCTGTAGTGATGGCGTTGTTTGCAGAGGAAGAATGTCTTAGAATGTATAAGGGGATGGAATTAGCATTCTCTTTTTTTCATGGTAGACCTCCCTGTTTTGGGTAAAGGTCATATCTACAGCAACATGGGATACTTAGGAGATTTTTGGGAGTAAGATTTACGTACCTTTTTTTTTTTTTTTAAGGTTAGAGAGGAACAGTAGTGACTTTAAGACATGTGCCTAGGGCACTTTAAAGACCAATAATCAACTTGATTTTGCAAACCAACTCTGTAGGCATGAGAGAAGGTAACTTTTAAGGACAGTCTTAGAATACAGGATGGCTTTTGTCTTGTTTTGTTTGCTTGTTCGTGTTTTTTACATTTGTAACTAAGTTACACAGGCATCTTGTTTGCATGAGGCGAACCCTTAAACTGATTACATCGTTTTAAATAGGTTAGCACATTTTTAAAATCTACATTGTACAGTTGATTTATGCGAAAGGCGGGGAGGGACATTTAGAAAAAATCTAGGGTGCTGCAGAAGATCTGGCTCTGAAGTCCCAGAAGGTTGTGCAGAATCTGGAGGAACCGCAGGCTAAGTCCGAAGGTGCAATTCTATTTCCCTTTAACCTGGTGCTGCCCATTCACGCCGTGTTTGTTAACAAACAGCTCTGGGGACAGACTTGGTGGGAGAGTTACCTTTTCTTTATATGCACTGACTTTGATTCGAATAAGAGGCTTATTTTTAAAAGAAAACAATTGCGTGCCTCCAAGAAAGATCTTGAGGTAATTCCTTTATGGAACTGTGCTAGTGGGCTTCAAAGCTACTAGGTGTTGAGCACTTCTCTGTCTGTAGGACGGAATGCATCTGTCTATTTTTGTGACTGAAGCTGGAGCGTTCGTGCTCATTCGGTAACTAGCCATGTCAGGGAACTAGAGTCCTTAGAGCTCTCCAGCCCCATCTCGAACTACTTAGAGCCCTTCTGTGGAGAGCTGCTCTTCCTGACCGCCCACTTGCATGGCGGCCAGGCTATGTGTCTTTTGAAACTGCATTGCAGAGCAGATGCAGGGATGGTAGTATAATGCAGCCCGCTGGACCCTGAGCAAGGTAAGGGTCTGCCTTTTCCCCCTGCCTTTCGGAAATAGATTGCTAGAAGACCATTTGTAGCGTTTATAACTGGACCAGCTGAGTTAGACAGCAACATCTGAACTGGATACTCTACCCCTCCTAAAAGTGGGGAGGCAGGCATGGAAGCGCTGTGGGGCTCAGAAGGGAGGTGAGGCAGTAAACCAGATCTTTCCCATTTTTTTTTTTTCCCTCCTAGCCTAGTCCTCTATTTCTATGATCTGCCTTTTGAACTGTTTTTGTGGCTGATCAGTTCCACCTAATATGTCTCTTGATTTCTGCTATTGTAATACTCAGGCGACATGCTGTTCTCTTCATTTTTATAAGCTTTAGATGCTTCTGCCTGTCATATTCTGGCGGTTTATCTTCAGCGTCTGGATTTGCTTTCAGACTTGAATGTCTATCAAGCTGCCGTTGCTTTGAATGTGAGATCAAAAGAAGATGAATTCCAGTAAAAAATTTCCTTCCATGAAGAAAAGATTGGGGCCTATGTAAACATCCCACTGACAGTTCCCAATGAGTTATTTTAGCCGAGTATTAGCACCTGGATGACAGACAGTCCGGCATTCCATGCTCAATAACAAATCAGTTGCTTCCGTGGCAGAAGAACATTGCCACAACAGCAATACATTTTCAGAAGGAATCCTTTTCTTCCTCCTCCCCTTCCCCCTGTTTCTTTTTTTTATTGAATATGGCTGTTCAGCTCCTCATCTTATTTTTCAAGCTGACTTGTTCTGCCTTTAGCAGTTTACTTTTCTTTACAGTGTCTGTCAAGTTACCCGGGTGACGGAAGACAGGACTTTGATAATTAGTTTGGGGCGGGTTAAGGAGTGTTCGAGTAGACAAGCTAGGCATCTGGAGATAAACAGGTAGTTTGGTTGATTGCAGAGAAGGAAAATGGAAAGGAAAAGCAGCAAAAGCAAGATCAAGGGCATATCCCGGGAATGCGGGACGATATGTTCTTTAAAAATACATGTGACAAATTTCTCTAAAGTCTGCAGAATCTGGATTTTCTTTCTTTCTTCCCTGTTTTTTTTTTTTTTTTTTTTTAAGCATCTTGCCTATGTAAATGTCACCACAAAAATATCTCAAGAGCAGGTTTCCCGAAACCCTGTCGGTGTGTATTTGTCTGCGAGAATGAGCCATTTGGCGAGGGCTCGGTCTGGCCAGGACACACTTCTGATGCTGTGTCGCTGCTTGCAGACCTGGAGTGATTTAGATACGGGGAGCATTAATAGATTTCCTTAAGTGCTAAATGCAACTTTGAAAATTACCTGCAAGCTCCAACTGATCTTTCAACTTTGAAAGTGAAGAATTACTTGAGGAATTCTTGTGGTTTCTTTGTCATTTAGTGAGAGCCCAGCCAGCTACTGTGGAGGCAAGCGTCCCTGAGGTTGCCTACAAAGGGCAATGTTCCAGTGTGTTTTCTCCTCGAGTGTGCTTCAGCCGCACAGCACTTCCTGTTTATTCAAACATCTTTTTTACCACTCGGCAACCCCCGCTTCACAGAAACAGCCAGAACCCATCTACAGCAAGAAGACGGAAATCCAAAGGCAGACAGTGCGAGCTCACTCCGTCAAACTCTTCATTTTCTCTGTAAGTGTCCAGAGAAAAAAAAAAAAAGGAACATTTTTGCGGGGTTAAACTTTTAAACTAGGGATCCGCTCCTGCGCAGATGATCTCTGAAGGGCAAAATAAGATGATCCAACTTGTTTACTGCTTTCTCTCCACCGCCCCCCCCCCCCCATCAAAGGCGGTTTTCTTTTTAGAGATTTGAGAAGACCGGTTGGTTCTAACTCCTTGTTAATTCGCTCTTGCTTTCGGACGGGTCTTGGGATACGAGCCGCGAAGTAGGCAGCCGAGGGTCCTCAGGACAGTTTTATACGCTTGAATGTAGTTTGGAGCCCTCTCTGCTTATTTGGGACTTTGTTTTGTTTTGCCTTCTTTTTCTTCCTGTTATCACCAGTGGTGAGAGGGTGCAGGGACGGTGCCTTTTGTAATTCTGCCTCTGTGGAATTGTCCTCTGATGTTTGCATCACGACACCGTCATCACTTGTGAATCGGTCTTGATAATATTTGTACCAATTTCATGCCAATAAAAGTCAGACTGCTGAAACAAGCACGGTCATTATCTCATTCATATTACTATTGTTTAAACGGAGTGGGCTGCGAAAGGAAAGAGAAAGCCCGCCTCACTTTCCGCGATGGTTGTTAACTTTGATGTTGGAAAGCTCTTTTCAAAATTCTCATTGTGGGTAATTAGTATGGTTGGGAAAGCCCTTGGACCTAGGTTGCTGCTTCCCTCTGTGTCGAAGAGCGGATGGGATTGCTCTCTGAGTCCTTTCTGGTGAAATGAGTTTCTTAACACATGGTTTGACATTTTTTTTTCAAGGGTTCCACCTTTTCCTGTCTGATGCCTTCGCCCCTTTGTGCCTCTCCCCCCCCCATCTCCCGCTGCACCCCTCCCCCAACCCTGACCCCCAACTTCACTGTAATTGGTAAGCCAGGTGCTAATTTTTTTTTTTTTTTAAACTATGTACTGGTCAGGGAATAGACAGGAAATGGAAAATTAGCTCTTTTGATCTTAAGAGAATTGTTATTACTCTGAACCTTGTTTGTTAGTCCCCAGACTAAATATCCTTAAATTTTACTGTCTAAAACAGCATCTGTTAGAATCGAGAAAGAAATAAGCTCTGTAGTTGTCCGGACCTCTGATGGAAGAAATTAGTTAAATAAAATAAATAAGTGCACGCGTGTGTTGCTATTGCTCTGCTAGCTTTTTTAATGTTCAGAAGTTGTTCTACTTTGCAGGGAAAAAAAATTATGTTTGCGACTGCCTTAAGGACAATTTGTTTAACAGTAGGAGTAATTGCAGGGAAAATGGAAAGAGTGACTGAAGGTATTTACTCAGATGTTAGTGTAGGTGTGGGGGCCGAAGACGCAGTGTGGGAACAGTGGGCTGCTTTTCTTGGTATCTCAGTCTATTTGATGACCATCAAATTTCCCAGCTCGCTGGTTTTGTTTTTTCTGGATGGCATGTTTGATTATTTATCAGAAGGGGAAGGGAGTAGCTGAAGCAAATAAACATGTGACCAAGTTCTGTTTTGTTTTCCACTCAGAAAGCCATGCCCTTTCACAGATATACAGAAAATAATAAATGCATTGTTTTATGATAAAAGGAAATTATATGTGCTTTTTTTTTTTTTTTTTTTGGTAAAAGGCGAGTGAGTTAACCCTTGAGACCCAGGAACCTTTTTGACTTCTGCGAATTTGCCAGGCTTTTTTTTTCCCCAAGGATTAATCTATTGAGGTGTATGGTTTTATGGGGCAGGATTTCCCAGGATTAGTTGTTCAGCCGTGAAGCTTTTCTAGATGCTGGGCTTGGTTCTGCCTGCCTCAGTAGCTCTACCTTGCTGCTGTGCTTGTGTGTGTGTGTGTGTGTGTGTGTGTGTATGTGGACACATGAGCAGCTCTTGGAGTTCTACTGAAGGCCCTGTTCTGACTGTAGATCTAAACATGAACAGTTGAGTTAAAGGAAAATACTCCAGAGTTTCTGTGACCAGTGTGCAGCATAATGGATTAGAGGCCCACTCCTCCCTTTACATTTGCCTAGCAGATAGTATAATGGCAGCTAATGACAGGTACCTCATCGTCCCTCAAAAACACCTTCCAGACTTCAGTATTATGTAATGCATGTGGTGCTCTTCGGGATTGTTATCTCAGATTGAGGCCTCTCGAGACAGAGGGGAAGGCTCGAATCTACATTAAATGTAGATTTTGAAGCAAGCATGCCAAAAAACATCATTGTATTGTTGTTTGAAATCTCAGGTGGGGTTTGCACAACTCTCTATAGACGTTCTCTATACTTAAGCCTGAGCTGACGAATGTGCACACACCAGCACGTTTTTGATAGTTCGAGGATGATTTTCTACAGAGGCTTCCCCTTTCATCCACATCCTGAAAAAGTAGTGGACAGGAGCCTAGCACGGTGCCTGGCCCAGTCATATCAAGCCCTATAAATCCCCGTTGAAAATCTGCTTCATTGCCTATACTGTTCTGGAATGCGGATTGGAAACGTGCACACAGAGGGATTCCCTCTTCATTGACTATATAAGGGAACAATGCAGCAGACACTCGGACATAGCACAGCCCCCACCAGTCTGGCCCAGCATGTATGTCACTGGGAGGTGGCTTTGCTCCAGAGAGGGCAGCAGTGGAAGCAGGAGCCTCTCTTTCCTCTGTCATCCTCTTGGGTGACTCTCCAGAAGGCGGTTGGGTTGGATAATCATACTTTGTGCCTGTACAGAGCCTTTGTCTGTGAAATCAAAGTGGCTGACTAATGCTAACTTGTTAATACTCAGAACACCCTTGGGACATAGGTAGGCTGCAAAGATTATCCCACTTTTGAGGTGGGAAAATGTCCTGTTGTTAAAATAGTTTACAATTTCCGGGTGTGTCTGTACTTAATGGTCAGGCTAGACCTGGACGGGCTATGATCTAGATGCCATGAGAAGCATTTTTCCGGTGCCATATTCAGCCCTGACCACAGGCGGTCTCATGAGAAAGTGTTTTACCATGAGGAAACTGGACTGGAAAATACAGCTAGTGTGAGGGAGGCGGCGAAGAGGACTGAAGCTTAATTTTAATCCATTTAGGGTGGAAGTGAGGATTTTGTTGTTGTTGTTTTTAAGATACAACACCGGCTGGGATTTTTGATTTTTGTTTGATTTCACACGAACCCAATATGATGTAGGCAGTTTAACTTCCACAAAAATCAAGTTCATTTGTTCTTTGCAAAGACACAGACACCGCTCTGCAAAGTTGAGTCAGAAGTTACTCTGCAGCCCTGGTGCTTTGGGGGCAAAAGAATTGAAACATTCTGTTAAGTTTAGATGTTACTATGTGATTCTTCAGTTCTGGTGTGTCTTAAGCCTCTCTGCTATGGTTACTAAGCACAGTGAAAAAATTAGTCATGTGCCCTTTGCTGTTTCAAGTCTTTTGTTGAAAGCTTTTTCAGAAGTCTCTAGAGTAGGGTAGTCGTGCATAGGTTGTTTGGGCTCCGGTACTGTTTATTTGAACCTGATTATAGAAATCAGATTTGGAAATTCTCTCTTAAAATGGGTTTTTAACTTTAAAAAAAGTAATTTTTAAAAGACCATAAATAATATGATTCCACGTATGCTTAAGAAAATTACTTCGCGGGGCATCTGGGTGGCTCAGTGGTTTAAGTCTCTGCCTTCAGCTCAGGTCATGGTCTCAGGGTCCTGGGATCGAGCCCCACATCGGGCTCTCTGCTCAGTGGGGAGCCTGCTTCCCCCTCTCTCTGCCTGCCTCTCTGCCTACTTGTGACCTCTCTCTCTCTCTCTCTCTCTCTGTGTCAAATAAATAAATAATCTTAAAAAAAAAGAAAGAAAGAAAAAGAAAATTACTTCACTTAAGCATACTCCTAGATGTTGACAGTGTACCAATATGTAGGTGATGATGTGACACTTTGTTTTTTTCTTTTCCTAATTAATGTATGGATACTCCATATCTTCTACCACGAGCTTATCGTGTTCATAATCAGGGATCATGTATAAAGCATTTTTTGAAGTCACCGAAGAATCACTTACTGAATGTCAGACCCTAGCTCATGCACTTTACATGTACTGATTGTCATGGAGGAACAGTTATCTCCTTCCATTCTTATAGATGAAGAAACTGGGGCCCAGAGAGGTTAAGTAACTTACCCAGCGTCACACAGCTAGCAAGTGGTGGAGCTGGGGTTCGAAGGTTCAGGTAGAAGGGGTTCACATCCAGATGGAACGACCGGCAGATGCTACACTACCATGTGTAGTGCTTTTGTGTAAGCACATTAATATGTCATTCTTTCTTTGATTTTATTTATTTATTTGAGAGAGAATGAGTGAGAGAGAGCATGAGAGAGGAGAAGGTCAGAGGGAGAAGCAGACTCCCCAAGGAGCTGGGAGCCCGATGTGGGACTCTATCCTGGAAGTCCGGGATCATGACCTGAGCCAAAGGCAGTTGCTCAACCAACTGAGCCACCCAGGTGCCCTCATATTAATATTTCTTAAAGCTAATTTATTTTTCTTCAGAATTGCTGTGATTCTCTCAAGGTCAGTAATTCCCCCAAATTCCCAGAGAATCCCTATTTCTTCATGCATGAAGACTCAAGTTCCACCTTATGCTAAACTGTGGTTACTAGAAGTTCCAAAAATCATTGTCGCACTGTGAGTACAACTCCGTGAACACAGCTGCCCATCTGATGAACAAAGTTTTGTTTTTAATATCCTTTTTGAGAAAGGGATTTTAGTTCCTTGACCAGAGCAATAAAATCTATTTTTCTTTTGCCATATCCTCTACCTGTAGTCTATGCACATATATTTATATTTCTAGGAAAGATAAAATCTCAAAAAGTTTCCTATAGGATTGCCTTGCTGGCTTCAATTCTTCTGAACATTTCTAATTTTTTTTTTCCCCCTGAAGATCTGTTCTGTTTAGCAAGTAGTTCTAGTTCTCTGTGAATGGAAGAGTTCCAAATCCATGGATCTGTGGTTCAGTGGCCATTTTGGGTTGTGTCATTCCCGAAGTCCAAGTGAAGGGATTCTAATCCAAACTGTGTGACCTTTGGCATATTGTGTAAACGTTCTGTTTATGGAAAGCACTTTAGAAGTAAGCCAGAGCCACGGTTGGCATTCAGTATTGGCCATCTTCTTCTTCCTCACCAGCAGCAGCGTATCTTCATCTCCCGCTAGCTTTCTGTTTGGCCCCGAGGATGCCATTCCTGCCGCCTTGTTCTAAGAGTCAAGGCAAGGCTTGGTTAGGGTTTGGTGAAGGTCAGAAAGAACCATGCTTGCTCAAGTGCCTTTGTCAGCAGCAGGGGCCAGGACTCTTGGCTACACATCTGTGTGACCTTGAGCAAATCACAGATCCTCTCTTGCCCTCAGCTTGTTTTTTGTACAGTGAACGGTGTCTGCCCTAGATTCCTTTTGGTTCAACAGAGGGTGCTGTGGTTTTCTCATCGTCTCTGTAAAGAGGACAATGACTGGTTTGAGATTACTGGGAAACAGGAATGTTTGCTTTCCACAAAATATATTTTCGTAGGTGTGGGGTAATGTGTCATAGTAATATATTATATTTAGTAAGTATCATGTACAAGTCTTGTGCTAAGAACTTTCCATGCAGACTTCACTTCACATAATGCTTATAATTAACCTGTCTCTTCCTATGTTTCTGTATGTACTAACTGTATGTGTTAACTTGGTATAATAATTTTTTTTTTTTTTAAGATAAAGAGAGAGCATGAATGGGTGGTTAGGGCTAGAGGGAGAGGGAGAGAGAATCCTCAAGCAGACTCCCCACTGAGGGCAGAACCCGAAGCGGCACTCAATCCCACGATCCTGAGATCATGACCTGAGCCGAAATCAAGAGTCAGACACCTAATTGGCTGAGCCACACAGGCGTCCCTTAACTGGGTGTAATAATCCCTCAAAGAACTGAAAATTAAATGAGATAATAGGTCTGTACTCTTCAGTACCTGTCTGGTAATAAATAGCCCAAAATTACAACATTTATTACTATCTTCCTCATCCCCATTAACCAGGAACCAAGCATTTTGTATTTAAAATACAAAAACTGTATTTGAAGAATACAATTATTTGGAAATGCAAATCAAAAACCTCAGGAAGATGGTGCCTCACAGCTGTTATGATGGCTATTGTCAAAAAGACAAGAAATATCAAGGGTTGGCGAAGATGTGGAGAAAAGTGTACCCTTGTGCACTTTTGGTAGGAATGTAAACTGGAGGAGCCACTGTAAAAAACAGTATGGAGGCTCCTCAAAAAGTTAAAAATAACATTATTCTATGATCCATCAATTCCCCTTCTGGATATATATCCATAGGAAATGAAGTCACTGCCTCAAAGAGATACCTTCACTGCCACATTCCTAGCAGCATTATTTACAATAGCCAAGACAAAGGAAATAACCCAAGTATCCATTGATAGATGAATAAATAGATAAAGAAAATGTGGTGTGTGCGGACTATGATTCACCCATAAAAAAGAAGGAAGTCCTGCCATTTGCAACAACACAAATGGACCTTAGGGGCACTGTGCTGAATGAAATTAAGTCAAACAGAGAAAGACAAATACTGTATGATCTCACTCGTAATGTGGAATCTAACGTAAGTAAACCCATAGAAACAGAACAAGTTGGTGATTGTCAGAGGCAGAGAGTGGGGTGAGAGGTGGGCATGGGAGTAAAGGTTGTCCAAAGCTACCTGCTTACAGTTACAAGAAAAGAAAGTTCTTGGGATGTAATATGCATCTTGGTGAGTGAAGTTAACCATATTGTATCAAATAAATATTTGAAAGTTGCTAAGAGAGTAGATCTTAAAAGTTCTCGTTACAAGGAAAAAGATTGTAACTATGTGAGGTGATAGCTGTTAACTGAACTTAACTGTGATAATCATTTTGAGAGATATGTCTATATATATATGTATATATATATATATATATATATAGACATATATCTCTTTATATCATATAGATATCAAAACATGCCAATTTATATGTCTAATGTATCACTGTGGTATACACCAAAAATTAAAATATTATATGTTAAGTGTATCTCACTAAAACGGAGAGGAAAAGAGCATCCAGAGAAAATGTTTTTTAATAAACAATTATTGCAGGGGCTCCTGGGTGGCTAGGTCGGTTGAGCATCTGACTCTTGGTTTCCGCTCAGGTCATGATCTTGTGGTCATGGGATCAAGCTGTGTATCAGGCTACTTGCTCAGCGAGGAGTCTGCTTCAGATTCTCTCTCCCTGTCCTTGCCACACTCCCACCACCTCTTTCTCTCTCAAATAAATACAAATAAAATCTTAGGGATGCCTGGGTGGCTCAGTGGGTTAAAGCCTCTGTCTTCGGCTCAGGTCATGATCCCAGGGTCCTGGGATCGAGCCCCACCTCGGGCTCTCTGCTCAGCAGGGAGCCTGCTTCCTCCTCTCTCTCTGCCTGCCTCTCTGCCTGCTTCTGATCTCTGTCAAAGAAATAAATAAAATTTTTTAAAAAATTCAAAAAAATCTTAAAAAAAAAAAAACCATTAGAGTGATTTAATTCTCCCCTCCCAACAAAAAGCAAGTGGTCATAGCAGAGTGTGAGAATCCACAGTGGGTGAGAAAACACGGGCCAGCAATCATGCTAGATCTGAAAGCTGGTCCAGGTAGGTGGGAGAGGTGGGTCTAACTTAGATGATGGTAGAGCAAAGACACAGGTGCCCAGCCCCTGAGCTGTGCTGGACTTGTATTCATTTATGACAGGAAGTCTGTGCTCTTTCAGTTCAGTCTCTCTGCTGTTGGCATTATGAAATGCTCTTTTTGAAAAATAGTATTCTTGGTCACACTGAACCAAGGAATGGGGTGCTTGTCCTTATAAAGGTTTGAGGAAGGAATGCGCATCAGTGAATGATGACAATAGCATTGGAATCATAAGAGAAGCTGGATGAACTTGGATAGGTAAAGAGGCGAAGCCCAGTGTGAGGGAGAACAGTTGTAGCTGGGTGTGTCCACTCCTTCCAGTCTGCCTGCCTGGGGGTTGCCATCGCAGCCGTAGACGCTCAGGGCACCGCAGGGATTCACAGCAAGCGTCGGTCCCTTGGGACAGAGGATGCCTGGGAACACTCCTGCTGGAAGGAATTAAATGATAAGCAGAGTTTTTAGGAAAAGGTGGAATTTGTAAGTTTTTAATCTAATTTTTTAAATTTTTTAGCAACTCTATGGAGATATCTTTGACATAAAGAAACTACATAAGAATTAAGGTGTACAACTTGATGTTTTTATACATATGTATACGCTATGAAAAGATCCCCAACTCAAACTAACTCTGACTAAACTTTTAGCCTTTTGTGCATGTAACGAGTTTGGACTTAAGAAGTAGCCTCTTAGTGGGGCGCCTGGGTGGCTCAGTCAACTAAGTATGTGACTCTTGATTTTGGCTCAAGTCATGATCTCAGGGTCGGGAGTTGGAGCCCCAAGTCAGGTTCCATGTTCAGGACAGAGTCTCCGTGTCCTGCTCCCTCTGTTCCTCCCCCTGCTCTGTCTCTCTCAAATAAACAAACACATAAAAAAAAAAAATTCTCTTAGCAAATTTCAAGCAGACAATACAGTATTATTAAGTATAGGCACCATGCTGTGCATAAGAATTCTAGTACATACTCATCCTGCATAACTAACCAAACCTTTGTGCCTTTTGACCAGCATCTCCCCATTTCCAACCTTCCAGTGTCTGGCAGTCACCATTTTCTACTCTCCTTCTAGGAGTTCAGCCTTCTTAGGTCATATATATATATGTGTGTGTGTGTGTGTGTTAGATCATGCAGTATTTGTCTGGAAAAAGTAGAATTTAAGTGGAGAAGACATGTGGATGCCTTGTAAATATGGACAGAGAATGGGAGGGCAAATTTGCAGATGTGGCCATGGCTCCAAGATTCCTGGGAATGGAAGGATCTGGTTGAAGAAAGCAAGTCTTTTGTGTGAGGAAAAGAAAGCAGATAAAGTTACATTAAAAGATGTGATACTGGGACAAGGCCTTTCCCTTCCTCCTGAAAACAAAAGGACCTAAATTCATTCATGCATGTTTGGCTCTGTAGGACTGCATATCCCTTTGCCAGAATTACCTGCAGCCATATTTGGTCTAACCAGTGACCTTGGTAGAATGTGAGTGTCAAGTATGTATGAGACAGTGTTTGCTTGTTTTTGTTTTTCTGTCCTGGCCATTTACTAGACTTGTGACCTTGGGCAAGTCGCTGAACCTCACCATCTCGTGATTTTTCCACTTTAATTTGGTAATCATAAAACCTTGCCCTGCTTCCCTTTGAGATGTTGGGAATAAGAAGTAAGATAGCAAGTCTACAGCAACTAACTGGTATAGTGCCTGGCCCATGGTAAGCAATTCAATACATTGTTTTTATTTTAGTACTCTAAGTGCAGGGAGTTAACTATACTCGCTGCTCTATTTCTGGATGGTCCTTATTTCTTCAATTGTTATACTAGGGTAATCTTTGCTATTTGCAGTAACTGCTCTGAGAAATGTAAATTATTGGAGATGATGATGATGATCATGATGATGATGATGATTTTTGTCTTTGTTAACTTGGCCAAGAGTGAGTAATTCCATATTTTAGATTATTAGTCTGGTTTGGATCTTCCTTCTCTTTCCACTTCTATTTCTTTTCTTTTCTTTTTCCTTCCTTCCTTCCTTTCTTCCTTTTCTTTCCTTTCATCTTTCTTTCTTTCTTTCTTTCTTTCTTTCTTTCTTTCTCTTTCATCGCGGCTGGAATGCTTCCTCTAAACTAGCTTTCACTTTTCCTTCCTTCCCCAATGTTCAGGTAAGGGAAGGATGGTATTTTGGGAAGCATACCATTCATAGGGCATCCCAAGTATGTGTGATTTACACCACAAGGATAAAGGAATTCAGCATCATATTTGTTGGAGCAGAAACTAGGTTCAGTGTTAGTAGTAAAATCACAGAAACCTCTCCATTATTTTGAACATGATTGTGGCCAGATTCTTCTGCAAGCTTCAAAATGAGCTGGTCTCATCACAAGGTTTGAAAAGATATGAATCTGGATTATTCATAATGAGAGTTGCTGGGCTGCATCCCCATAAAAGACAATTGCCGAAAACAACAGGTTAATGCAGCAAGTTAATAGATCCCTTTGATTCATTTACCCTTGCAGTTGACCTCCCCCCCCCCCCACCACCACCATATTTTCTACTTTGGGAACTTGGAGAAGGAATGGGCCCATGTATTTATTTTTCACAGGGCACAATCTGGTCCTTCCGTAACAAGGAGAAACGAGTTTGATGCAGCACCTAACAACATTTTAGACATTTGCTAATAAACTTGCCTTCTGTTTTCCTTCCTTGCAATGCCTACGGTCATGGCGCCTCGGGCTGTGGTCTTGCCGACTCGTTCAAGCTAGACAGGCTCAGGCTTGGGCAGTGCTTGGATGGAATCCCTCCAAAGACAACTCAGGTGCCGGAGACTCGGTGGTGGTGATTCAGCGTCTGGCACTGGCTCCAGCGAGGAGCAGCCAACCAGGGCCTCAACAAGGTGGTTATAGGGCCCTGTGTTAATAGGTGTATGGAGTAGGAGTATGATGGTGGGGGTTTTTGTCTCCTCTTATAAGAGACTTCAAACAGACTTCCTGACTGTTTAGAGCCATTAAACTTATTTCAGCTGATTTTGCAAGAGGATCATAGATATCCTTCCTTTTTCTTTTTGTCTCATGAAAATTCCTAACCTTTACCTTCTTTGGCAGCAAGTATCCTCTATGTGGATACTTAAATAATAAAAATTACTCATAACTGCAAGCAAATATAAGGTTTTCTGACCCCTTTCTGCCCCTAGGTGTCCTTTGGGGGTGGGACTTGTAGCAGAGTACCTCTCCCTGTGTAGGGCCTTCTGATATGTCTGTGTCCTTATCTCTGGTACTTGGGGTGTGGGATCGAGTTTGAGCCCCAAGGCATGAATGCTGGCGAATCACCATGAGATGAGCACAGGGGCCCAGTTCGTTCTCTTTCACACCAATTCTTTAAAAAAGAAAGAAAGAAAAAGGGAAGGAAGGAAGAAGGAAAGAAAATACTATCTGTCATCTTTTCTTTTGGAAAACACACTCTAATTGGTTCCCAGCATTAAAAAACTCCCAGAAGGTCTTTACCTTATTTGTTGCATTTTAAAGTAAAGCCAAAGTGAAAAACTTCAGTATTAAGTGTCGTAGCAGTGATAACCATCCTGTGTGTAGCGTGAAGAAGAGAAAGTGACATCAGTAAGGATTTGGGAAACCCGGCTTGAGCAAATAGGGAAGGTGGAGGTCCCGGGTGGTGCAGATAATAAAGACATGGCAGTGGTCCAGGTGGCGGAGGGATGCTGTGTCCTGGCCTCCTCTCTGCCCACCCCCACACTCGTGGATGACACAGCCCGTGCAGGTAGGACCATGTCAGTAGGGATCTCTGACTTTTTCGTTTCCTCTCCTTTTGGATTACAACTCAGAAGCATAATGTTCGAATTCTGGAGACATGGGGTTGTCTGCGCTCCAATTTTTTTCAATCATGTCTATGTAGAGATTGTCTCGTAAGCTCATTTGCAAAGGCTGCGGAACATCTTGAGAAACCCGTCCCTTCTAAGTATCAGCTGTTCTGGAAGGCTCCCAGAGGATACAATACCTTCTCCAGCTGTTAGCGCTCTGAGGATGGACAAAGCGTGGACATGGAACCTTTCCCTTCTAGGGCACTGATTCAAATCCAGTGTCCCAGCTCATCTAAGGCCTTGCTGTCTCTCTGCTCTGAAACAGTGGGTGGTCGGGGGTGGGAGTCAAGTCAAGTGAATCAACAGTGTTGATTGAATGATATGAATGTTCAGAGTCTATTTGCATTCTCATCAAGTAGACCAAACAGTGACCAGTGCAAAGAGACTCTGATAGGCTCTCTGATGATTTTTTGGTGGTTGTTACCCCCATATAGGAATATTTTAATGTTTTCTTTTTTTTCTTCCTTTTTTTTTTTTTTTCCTTAAGACATTAGTGACATGACTTGATGGTCTGCTATAGTGCTTTCTTTGTTTTTGTATCTAATGTTTATACAATCACTAGAGTCAGAATCTTTCCTTAGACAAATCCCTCTATGAGATTAGCTTACTTTTCCATTTTCCTGTGATAACCAAGTGCTCCATTTGTAAATCACTCCCCCGCCCCCCACCCCCAGTTGGCATTCCTATTGGAGACCTCACTGCCTCGGAGTGCTGTGGATTCTGTATGAACGCATCTACACCTCTAGTGCTATCAGCCACTGACCTTTCTGTCCTTTTCTAGTGACCCACAGGCACTCTTTCCATCCTGCCCTGGAGTGGTTACTATCTTAAGGAAGGAGGTGATGGAGTTTCTCTGCATACTCAGTTCCAGGTCTGGCTACAGAGCGATCTTCAGATTGTGTTCATTGATGAGCCCTCTTGTTAAGATGGTAGTTAGTTGCTGGGTTGCCCCAAGATAGCAGACGATTTTATACAGGAAGAGAAACTCTCTAGAGGTACTTGAGGTGCATCAAGAGGTTGAGAAATAAAGACAAGAACATGACTTCTTTCCTCCTAAGCTTCCCATGCTGTGTTTTATTGCTAGCTTCCCCCCCTCCCACCCCCATACGCACAGTGACTGTTGATTAGCCTGGGAAATTATCTGAGAAACAGGTTTGATCTTGAGGGGTGGGGAGAGTCTAGGAAAAGAAATTAGAGGAAGGGTGGCTGACTCAGAGCAGCCTTTGAAGCTGGAAGTGGGACAACTTGTCAGGGCAGACAGGAAATAACCGACTTTTCTCCACTGGCCAATAGCACATGCTGTCTTCATCCTGATGGTGTTCGAGACCTCACAGCCAATTGAAGGGATTCATTCTGAACTGGTGTAAATTATCTGTGAGAAGAAACACGTATGCAAAGTTTGCAACTCGTTTTAAATAGTTTCAGAAAGAGGAGCACACGAATGTATTTTGTTTTCCTGTCCCAGTTCTTTCTGGAAAATCAAATAGGACTTTGAGCTTTAAGAACAGTGAGTGAGTAAGGTCCATGCATGTCAGCTAACTTCTAAGCTTATTTTGGGCAACTGATTGCAATCTTTGTTTTTATGAAATTGTGTCCAGTGGAATCTTCGGGGGAATCTCAGAATACAGATAGCAACCCAAGGCATGGCTCGGCAAACTTTTCCTGTACAGGGCCAGGGAGGAAATATTTTAGGCTCTGCAGACCATACAGTCCGTGTTGAAAGTACTTAACTCTGCTTGGTGTTTCAAAAGCAGCCACAGACAGTGTGTAATGAAACAAACACGACAGCGTTCCAATAAAACTTTATTTGTGGATACTGAAAATTGAATTCTGTATAATTTTCACATGTCACCAAATACTCCTCCCTTTATTATTTCCCCAGCTATTTAAATAAGTAAAATCCATTCTCATCTCGTGGGTTGAGCACTAACAGCTGATGTGGGGATTTGGTCCACGGGCTACAGGTTGCTGACCCAAGACCTAAAACACTGCGGTTCATATTTTTTTGAGAACCTCCAAGTATCAGTGCTTCTCTCAGGCCTCACCACTGAGTGTGTAAAAAGACTCGCGTAGAGTTTTTCTCTTTCTGCCAGTTTGCTTTACATATATGTGTGTGCTTATTCCAGTCATATTTTATATAAATTTATTGCTGTTTCTTAAAATGTGATAAACATGTTTTTGAACATTGGCTGCCTTAATAAACATGCTGAACGTGGGGATACCTGGCCCCTTCTGTATAAACACCTGCTCTGAACTTCTGCTATAAATAGCTCAAAAGTTGTAAAGATGCTTGTGCGAAGCGTATCTTATAAATAACAGTTGGCACTTACCAAGAAGGTGAAGGCCCTCCAGAGAATGACATAGTTTTGAACCCATAGACTTGATGGTGTATCAGAAATGCCTAGGCCCCAGTTAGTATAGGTGCATGACTTGCAGCCAAGGACACCCCCGGACTCTTGAGTACTCCGAACTGGTTGTGACCCACAGAGCTTTGATCATAAGGCAACTTTGACCCCTTGCGCCAACTGGGGCATAGGTAATAGCCAAGGCAGAGAGGGAGGCTGGCAAGTTCACAGATAAAGAGAGTACATGCACGCCTTCCATCCCCTTCCTCTGTTGGCTCACAGAGCCATTTATTTTATCCGTTGAAGGAAAATAGATGTGAGTGTGTGCATCGGGGCTTTAAGTCCCTGGTTTTATCGGTCACCCCCTTTCTATGACATCTTCAAACTACGTCTTTCTTGTAACCTGAGTCTAGCACTCAATACAGCACCAAGTTGTCCAGTGCCAAGCAATTGTCACATCTGTTATAAAGGAAGTGTTGACTCAACCCAGCCCAGGAACCGCCATCAATAGTGAAAGGTCTCCAGAGATGGGATGGGGCCTTTTAAGTTATTTATATTAGCAGTTAGTCTGGAACTGGAGTCAGAGTTGATCTTTGCTTCTTAAGAGATAAATTCTTTCATTTATTCATATCCTTTCTCTTTCTCCCCCTGCCCCTCACCAACTCTCTTTTCTTCTCCCTCATACACGCACAAACACATATCCCTGCATCTTTTTATACTGTATCCAAAGGATCTCGTTTTTCTTCAAATAGGATATCATAACTTCTCTCCATATGTAATTGAGGTATCATTATAAAAATGAGAAATGTTCTTCCTCCCTCTTTAGTTGTATTGGAACATATCTCTAAGGCTGGCTGTCAAGTAAGCTTGTATGGGTAACTCATGGTGCAGTTTCCAAAGAGGGTCCCATCAGTCATTTCAGACTTGGCACTGACTAACAATGAACAGGAGATCAAACATTCTTGACTTTCCTATAATACCAGAGATTTGTATTATAAATTATGTAATACAGCTCATATTATCATGATAATTCTCAAATGCGTAGTCTAGTACAGTAAGGATTTATGTTCTCTTCTTTTTTAAGACAATTTAAAATCTAGATCACAGTGCTTTACATATACTGGAAATCAGAAAAGCAAATGTCCTTTGGTGGTTGATTTCACAGCACTTTATAAGTTCTAATAAATGATCTTTTTTTTTTTTTAAAGATTTTATTTATTTATTTGACAGAGAGAGATCACAGTAGGAGAGAGGAAGGGAAGAGATCACAGAGAGAGGAAGGGAAGCAGGCCCCCTGCTGAGCAGAGAGCCCGATGTGGGACTCAATCCCAGGACCCCGAGATCATGACCTGAGCCGAAGGCAGCGGCTTAACCCACTGAGCCACCCAGGCGCCCATAAATGATCTTTTAATGGGCTTGCTGAGACCTCCGTTGATTTGGGGGTGGGAGAGGATAGGTTTAATACTTTGCTCCAACTTTGTTCCCATAATCAGGATAAGGTCAGGGAATTGTGAAGCAATCCATAACAATTCAGATCAAGGGGAATAATTTATATTAGTATTGCTTCTCCATCCCAGATATTTAAAATTATTTTGCATATTTACATTCATTTTGAGAATAAAATTCAGAAGCCAGTTGGCACATATGTCCACCTTGTATTCTTCTCTCTTTGGTAGTTTGACTGAAAAATCACCTGTGCTCCTACAAGTTCCTAAGCCTTTTCTACCCCGAGTTGCTGTCTTTGATTATCATCTTCATCAGGGCTCGGTATGAAATGCTGTAAGGTAGCTGGAGTTCATTACATGATTATTTAAGTTCATGTGCTCCACGTTGGGTCTAAAAAAAAATGTTGTACACGTATGTGATTTTTTTCCCCTAAAACCAGGAAAATAATCGCAAGGATTTCACTAGCCAATTTTGAAATGTTATAGAGCCAGCTCAGTAAACATTGGTTGAAAACTTAGGTTTGAGTCCTATACTTTCCTTTGCTCGAGTATACTTAGGAGAACATAAGAATAGTTTTGTGCGGCGTGTGTGTATGTTTTTTAAAAAGACACTAAATACCATCCCTTTTGCCAAAACGAGTTCAGTGCACAGATTCTCTGAGACTTGGTTATTTAAAGACTGAGTACCTGTTCTCCAAATACTTGGTGACACACAGTAAATAATTTTAACGAAGGTTGGTGACTATGGAATTTGCATCATTTTTGCCTTGCTTTGCTTGTTCTGTTCTAGTATCAAATGTCCCTACTTTCTCCTCTTCCCCACCATGTCTTCCTCCGTACTCTTTTCCTTGTCATCTACAGTCCCTCTGCCTGCCCTTCCAGGTAGCAGCCAGACCCTTCCTTGTTCATCCGTTCATTTCTCCGGGAACTCTGAAGCAAGCCCCTGGACTGTGTAGCTGTTCCCTTCCCTACATGAAAAAGCCGTAAAACCCTCATGTGAAGTAGTTAAGAGAACATATATAGTAGGAGGAAAGGCTTTTGCTCCTGCAGGCACCTTGCAAAGGGGACTATTTTTCTTATATGATATAAATGAAATCTTCACTCTGCCCACTTTTACACCTACGCATGTACTAAGCGTCTCCAAGGAGACAAGGAAACCCGGAGTCCAGTGATGGTGAATCCTTCTCGGAGACAGCAGGCTGGAGTCTCGGGCAGCTCTCCCAGGCGTCTTGGCTTCCAGATGCCCCTCTCAGACAGCCTCTCTTCTGGAGGCTCTTCCAGGCAGGCTTTCTCGAACATGTCTCTCCCTTCACAGATGAGCTAGCCTGTACGTTACATCTGAAGGGCTGGTGGTGGTTGAGTTCAGTAGGCAGAAGGCCTCCCTGGGACAAGGTGGGTGGGTGTCCCAGGGAGGCGGGACGGGAAGTTTCCATCTTTCCCAAGATTTTTCCTTGTCACCTCTTTATCTGTGCATCTGTTTCATGGCCTCCCTGTGTGCCGTTTAGGCACAAAGGCACCGCTCAACCTTACAAAATGTCTAAAAAATACTCTTTGTTACAGTAGTACGGTCGTGAGCTCAGTTAGTGAAGTTGTCCTTTCAGAAGCCCTGCCCTTGCGGATCTGACATTTTTTAGTGTCTGTCATGAACAGTCCTTCTTGATTACTCTCTCTTCCATTCCCCCTGAGTTCAGTGCACAGGGCCCTCCAGGACATCCTACCTTTCCCTCATTCCGTGGTGTCACTATGACATTTTCTGGAACTACATAACATACCTGAGTGTTTTAAGCAAATGAAGTCTTTGTTTCTCTCTGAGGAATGCACTATCATCATATGTCCATTATGCACACTTTCAGCGACTTCTAGCATCAGATCCTTTGGCTGTGGTGACCACATCTACTGGTGCATCTTCTTTTAGGCACCAATATTTAGTTACTATGTAGAAATTATTATTGATGCAATCCCCAAGAAATCCCATTCTGTCTCTAAACTCTAAGCATGTCATTAAATGAACAGTCCTGACATCTCTTCCACATGAACATTCTTGGTTCTCAGCCAAATTAACTCAAATAGCGTAACTTCTCATGTGATTTCTAGCACACTGTCTGCAAACTTCCGTCTTCTGTTGCTGATCCGGCTGCCCTCTTTAGAAAGGTGTGGCATTATTTCTGTTAAATTATTTGACAGTAAATGTTCTCATGAGGGTTTCTTGATGACACTTTTCTTTTTCTTTTTTTAATTGAACGTTTAAAAAAGATTGGTCAGTCTGTTTTCTGAACTTGGGAGGACTCTGCTGTTTACCTTTTGCTTTATGCCCAGTTCATATTACTGCTCTAGTTTCTGCCTTTAAATAAAAACCACCTATGTTATGAGCTTCAAGGCATCATTCTATATTAGGCAAGATCAGTTTTGTTCACAGGTACATAATGTACCTTTTGAATTGACCTAGAGGTCTCATTGGCTACTTTTTTTTTTTTCTTAGATAGTCTCTTCAGGTCACCTTGAGTGTATCTTACCTTATTTGATTTTCCTTCTCACATACCTTTTTCCATAGTGTGTTTCACCATTGAGCTTCTTCTCTTTATCTGGGCTCAGAAGAGGTCAAAGTCTTACTTCCTTTTGACTCGAGCTCTCAAGTTCTCCCAACAAATTGGAGGATGAAGCTGCCTCCAAAAAATGCCCCATTGTCATCTCCTAAATCTGCGCCTTCTGTCCAGGTCTTTCCTCACTGCTCTGCTTTCCTTCCTCAGGGTGCCAGTCATTCATGGTCCCAGTTATGTCACACTGATGGTAGGAATAGAGCATCGGCCTGGGTGGATTGCTCTATCTAAGGAACTGGCTGTACCACTGACTCCATCTGAGAAAATGTAAACCAAATGTGGAAAGTTCCCCAGCTTAGACTGCTGGGAAGTTTTGTGGGCTGTTTCATTGGCCTGGAAATGCGAAAGTCAGGATCCCATCCTCAAGTGTACTTCCTGGAATCCTTTATGTGAAGGAAGCCCCGAACACAGCAACTCACACCAACATGTTTCTTCCATTTTTCCTTCCAGGCACTTCAAGTGGCCAGACAGCTTCTCCTTCAGCAGCAACAACAGCAGCAAGTTAGTGGATTAAAATCTCCCAAGAGGAATGACAAACAACCAGCCCTTCAGGTGATAATTCTTTTTGAAAAAAATTGACGTTATACACTTTGGGAGAGCTGATACGCCATTCAGAAGTAGATTGTGTTGGGAGTTGCAAATCACGTATGACGCTCTTCTGCAGAGGGTGCATTTTTTTAGTTTACCAGCAGAGGATAACATTTTGGAAAATAATGTCTATTCAACCAAGAGTGTGGTGGTTGAGGAGAAGATCTTCTAATGAGTTGCTGTAATAGGAGGATGAGTTTTGCAGGTGTGGGTTGCTTATCAGGGACCATGTAGACCAAGAAGAAAAAGTTTCTGGTACTCAGGATAGGTCAGTTCCTTCTCTTGTGGTGGGGCTGGAAACACAATACCCACACCCATAACTTTAGTGCAGTGGTTTTCAACTGGGGGAGATTTTAGTCGCGCCACCCCCCCCCCCCAACAAGGGACAGAGAGCAATGTCTAGAGATAATTTTTGGTCGTCCCACGGGGGACATTGGACACCTAATAGGTAGAGGTCAAGGATGCTACTTAATTGATCATACACTGTACGGGGAAATTCCCCACAGCACAGAACTGTTTATCCCAAAGTGTCAGTTGTGTCAAGAATGGCTAAGAGGACTGAGGAAGATATGGTACTTTTAATTTACCTAGTCATCAATGTAATATGTATTTTGTTCTTTAGCGGATATTTTCAGAATACCTCTCAATCACTAATGACAAATTGACGGGTGATTTTCATGTAAAGATATCAAAAGAGACAGTTTTAGCAACTTCTGATTTCAGCCCCATTGAGGGCAGGGGCGAACGGTGTAGAAAAAAGGGAGTTCGTAAAAATCTAATTTGGATTTTTGACTCGGAGTAGAAAAGTGGCATAGAAATTTCAGAGATACTTGATGGAGGCTGTTCGTGCCCACACCGGAGGCAGGGCACTTGCAGGTACGACGTGATTCAACTGCTTATGGAGCTCAGAGTGGGCAGCCTGAAAGCAGGAAGTGAAGAGGTGTTTCTCACACTAGACATTTGGGGACAGAACTTGTAGATGGTAGCTGTTGGGTATAACTTGGCACCAGTGACTGTGACCATGAGGTCAACCCAAATTCCAGCTTGTGTTGACTTTTCTCAGATCAGAGTGAACCAACACCAGTTCCCAAATTATCCTGCAAAGATCTAACTGACGTTTGGGGTGCAAGTCCTAGTTCTTCTACATCTGCTCAGGAAGCCGTCGCCGTCTAGGTCAAGTTTGACACTAAAGTAACCCTCTATGGAAACAGTTGGGTGACAGTGCATATTGTTGACTAACACTTTCAAAACCAGTTAGTTACTTGGTAAAACATCATCACCAATCCCTAGCCCTTTTCACGTGTGTGAATGCTGGGGACATTTTTAATGAGGTACAGGGCCATTGAGGTCCCATGTCAGGTGCTATAAGAAGTGCTTTGTTGTGCAGATGTCTTAAGAACAGCTCTGGAGGATGAAATATGACTGGGTTGACCTTTCAGCTGTGAGCTTATTTGTCAGGATTCAAATAAGTTGAAAGGATCAAACTGAACAGTTTCCGTAGTCAGACTGGGAATTGTGTTTCAGAGGTCAGCTGCGGAGGCCACATTGCAGATTCCAGAACATAGCCAATTGTTGGTACATATTAAAGTGTTGGGGCATCTCCTGCAGACAGAGACACAATTAAAATTCTAATTTATTAATGTATACAGGGAACTAGCCCAGCCTGTCACTCAGTGATTCAAATGACTGTCCATTCTTTTTGCCTCCCTCTTGGAGCTCTAACAGCCTTAAACATACCGTGAGTCCTCTTGAATTTATCAGACTTCAAGTGCATTGGAAAAATGACAATATATTATTGGGGGGAGGTGGTACTCTCACACGTAGTAGAGCTTTGGTTAGGGATAATTTTAAAAAGTACACACATACACAATCTGTCTGATGCACTGCTCGGCAGTATTGAATATCACATGTAATTTTTTTATACTAGACTTATATTCCCTCATACTTGCTTTTTAAAGACATATGGCATTTTTAGGTAACTTCTTTTCCAAGATGAACGAAGTTGCTTTAGGGCTAAATATACGAAGTAAAGTTTCAGGGGATTTCCTTCTGAGGGCTCATTTTCTTGCCCGTTATAAGGTTTTTAGCCACCAGAAGAGTATGATACAGAGAGCTTCATTTTTCTTGGCAAAGACAGTGTCAAAACCAACCTAACACATTCTGCTGAGCTCTTCAGTCTGTATAGAAAGTGCGGGGCAAGGGGGCCATCTTGAATTCTGGTTTTGCTAAATAAGATGTTTTGAGTGCCTTCCTAGCCCTCCGTGGGAGAGTTGACAAGCATGGAATTTAGACCAGGTTCAAGAGTTGATTGGGGGGAAAAGAATAAAGAGTTGGTTGACTGGTTGTGTGCGCGTGTGGCTACGTGTATGCCTGTGCGTGTGCGTGCACCTGTCATGTGCGTCATAGACCGCGTCTTGCCAGCTGCCCGGTCAGGTCATACGGATTCAGCAGGCTGTCTTAGGTTGGCCGGCCTTCCACGAACAGAGGGTCGCGTGGTGTACTACTTCCTTATAAAAATACGTACAGAGACTCAGTGATTCACAGAAGGAATAACCTTCACATCGAAAGAGATCTTGCCATTCCGTGTCCTCGCTGGGGACATCTCAGCCAGTGCGGCTCTGAAACGAAAAGGAACTCCTATAACAAACCTAGCAGTGTTCATCTCTGTTCTTCATACCCTTCATAACCACACTGAGAGACCTGTTTTAGCAAATTTCAGATCTTCCGCATAGAGGAAGGCTTGACAGGGAAGAAGAATTTGATCGGCTGATTGCTTGAGGGGGAAAAAAAAAGGAAGAAAGAAAGAAAGAAACCCAAATCCTCAAATATACTGTGACTTATATTTTAGGCATATCTCACACTTCCCTGCTTTATGTTTGGCAGCGTTCTCCAGTTTCACAGGCTGATGATAACAAACAAAAGAGAATGGAAAGTTAGAGGAGGCTCTCAGTGGTTACTCGATAGAGATCACAAAATGTAGTCGAACATCAGCAATTTGGACTAATTTCAGGAAGACGAGGGTAAATAAGAGAGAGAAACGCTCTCTCCAGATACACATGCAGAAGTCAACCTGAGCTGGCCACATTCTTGGGCGATGTGTGGTTTACAAAATACAGGCATGAATTGGGTATAGATATTGCTTTTGAAGTTCTTAAAAAAACATTCTACTTAGTAACCTAAATCGCCCCTCCTTTAGTCTCTCGAGTTGCCTTGCAAATTTTTTATGAATGATCCAAATGAAAACTGAAAATTGGCCCCATTGTAAATTCATAATCAGGAGGATCTGAATTTATTCAATGTGATGCAGTGAGCATTTCTGGGTCAGCCTCAACGCGCAGGGTATCCCGCTGATGCTTAGCTACATGAAACTGCCAGGGGTATAGACCCTGCCTTCAGGAGGCTTATGAGTTGTAAAAGAATTAACAAGGTTTTGCTGCAGAAAAAGAAAATTATATGTGGGTAAAAATAGTAGGCTTGCTTTTATAAATATTTATATGCTTCTGAAGATTGCTTAAACAAGTGAAATAAATGCTTAACGGTGCAGGTGTGCTCATAACCTCGAAAATGTGTAACTTTACTGGCTGAAGATTAATTTGTGAGTAGATGAGCAATTTTATTGATCGGATTTTGGAACTTTGACCACCGTTTCTGGGTAGTAATTCATTTTGGTTCTTTAAGCATTTTAGTTGTTGGCACGAGTACATAAACTGGAAGGAAATCAAATGACACATTTTCTCCTAAGAAAGTAAAAGTACATGTGTACTCTGGCAGCATGAGAGTCAGGAAAGAAAGTAAACCTTGTGTGTTGCTTACAGCGGAAAGCTGACCACAGTTTCAGGCTGTCTATAAAGAATTTGAACTTGAAACCGGTCATCGGAGATTTTCCCCTCCTGCCCCTCCTCTCCCTTCCAAGGTTACATCATGTGGGAGCCCCTCACCCAGGAGGCCATTTCACTGGAAGGAGGATAGTGAAATCCGCTGGAAGTGCAGCTGTGTCGTCCAGTTGGAAGCTCGGGATTATAATCAGGGCTTCTGCTTGAAGCGGAGGAGGTTAAAGTATAAGATCCAGCAGGTGGTGGGGTTTTTTTTTTTTAATTTTTTTTTTTAGCATTTTTATTTGCCGTTATATAAAACATGCTTTAGGCAGCATTTTTGCTTTGCATTAATGCCACATATAATCTTAGTACCTCATATCATTTCCACCTTATTCACTAAGGAATAAATGGTAAGAGGAAGCCTTTAAAGGAAACTATGATTTTATGTTGTAGATAGTGAAATGGAATGGTTTTGAAATACTGACCCTTAAAAAATATCCCTATACATGCAATTAGTAAAGCAGATAATTCAGGAGAAGGAGGCAGATTTTTTTTTTTTTTCCTTAAATGTCTGGAGTTAGCCTTGTCTAGAATTGGCATCCCTGACCTTAAATTGATATGAGGTATTGAAATTTGGGTACCTTTTAAGATGTCATTGTTACCACATGTCTTTGGAGAGTCCCCAGACCCTACAAAATATCTCTCAGTAAGAAACAATAAAATAGAAATGATGCTTTAAAAATGGCTATTAAGTCTTACAGATTATACACACCATTAAAAGTATGATAGAAACAGTGACCCCGCCCCCTCAGGGGAAAAAAAAAAACAAAAAACGCATCTGCACACAGAAGTTTGTATCAGTTATAAGGGTTTCCTGAACCTCAAGAAATCTATCCCGTGACCCGGGTCAGATACTCTTGCTTTCAGAACTTTTTTTTTTTTTTTTCCTAAAATAGTATGTTTTGTCCTTGCCTCCAGATTTCTGATCTGAGTTGTAATGTAATGAATTAGCTCCTTTTTGCTCTTTCAGCTTCAGCAGTATATAGGATGAGCCTGTGTCCCAGCCCTTCCAGGATATCCCTGGTCTATGGCTGGTGCCAGAGTGTATTTATTGGCATTTCTCATGTAAAGCATCCCAGTTTAGACCTTTAATTATATGATCACCCTACCTATATGCATCTAAGCATCAAAATTCAAGTGTGATGCTAATATTCTATTTATTTATTCTTTAAGATTTTATTTATTTGAGAGAGGGAGATAGAGCATGGGCAGAGAGAGGAGCAGAGGCAGAGCGAGAAGCAGGCTCCCCGCCGAGCAGGGAGCCCGATGCGGGGCTTGATCCCAGGACCCTGAGATCATGACCTGAGCCGAGGGCAGTTGCTTAACCAACTGAGCTACCCAGATGCCCCATGATGCTAATATTTTAAATGTGAGCATGTCTTTGTCACCATGTGCATCTATCACTATAGGTGAAGATAATGAATGTTTAGGTAGTGCTGAATGTGGACCATCCCCATAGCTGCCCTGGGGTCTAGGAACTGTCCTTAAACTGTGCTATGGGTGAGGAAAAGGAACTCACAAATGTTACCTGACTTACTACAGCGCATCCAGGCAGGTACGGCACTAGGATGGGAAGCCAGGTGTTCTAGGACCACAGACGACCGGTATACCCTCAGCAAGTTCGCTGTAGCTTCCCTTTCCATGTACATTTCTCAGTATCTACGGAGCGCCCGGTTTGCCACCATAAGCAAATGCTTCTATTTTCCATAGCATAAGCAAGAATAAAACCAAACCACCAAATTCCACTGTAAATATCAGGATTTCAATTAAAAGGACTAAGATCTGTGTCATTATCCCAATTGTCGCCTCGTCTGTGTATGTGTCTCTGTGGCGAGCAACAGCAAAGAAAAGTTATTTGTCATTCTCAAGTCTGAAGTGCTCTTAGGAGCTTCCATGTGTTGGAACATGGAATGGTATGTTATAATCATTGTTGGGGCTAGGAGGTGGGGAGGGACAGAGGAAAAAAACATACTTGACTGGTCAAAAATGTGTAAATTGCTGACAAAATGACACATGTAATTAAGAGTGCTCCTACCATTTTACCTTGTGGTTTACACCTCCAGTGTTGAAAAAGAGAGCGACTCCCACCTCGCTAATTACCATTATCACTGAAATGCTAGGGTTGGAGTCATTAGTTCCATGTGCATTTAATTAGAGGAAGGCTGAAATTGGATTTAACTTATTACTTTTTCATGGATCACTTTCTTGTCATCACTTCAAATTGGATTGCAGCCCCAGGTAACTAATTATGAGAGCCACAGGATCAAGAGTGAAAAAAAAAAAAGGTAATTAGGAATAACACTGTCGGACCCTTGCTGGTCGTCCACTTGTGCTTTGGAAAAAAGGAAGGGGGGAAAAAACCCAAGCCGTATTTTGTAGTATTGCAGATTAGGGAGTGAGAGGTATGCGTGGTTGCTAGGCATCATGGGAACCCATCACCACCCATAGTGGCTTCTGTGATATACAGCTGAGCTGGAGTTGTCGCATCCACATGGTTCCACAATCAGCTCCTTAATACCTAGATTAAACTTGCAAAAGCAACAGATTGGTTGTAGGTATGAGGCATCCCAACAACCGTGTAGTCTGGGGGGCCTCCCATACATGATTACAACAAAGCTGTCAAGACGTCTCTGAGCCAAACTACAGAATATTTTAAGTACAGGGAGTTAGAATTTAATGAACGTGTTAATGTTCCAGAAACATCATTCATATCTGACAGGAAGACGTCTCAGTCAGCACAACAGTAAGGTTTAAGGTTTATACGTCGGGAATTTTTGTCAAAGTTTCCAGCAGACCGTAATATTTGGACCATTTACGGCGCTTCTAGTTTGTTCCCTACCCCACCCCAGTGGTGTGGATAGGCATGCTTGCTGAGGTTCTGTTTCTCCTTCCGCCCCTATCAAAAATACTTTAAAACAAATTATATTGTTTCCATGTGCAGAGCAGAATTCAGAACTGCAAGCAATCAATTTTATTGACATCGTCTGAAAAAATGTTGGTGACAGTTGGAGGATGTGATAGGGTTGGATTTTTAAAGTCACCGGTACTAACTGGCCAAAAAACAAAAAAGGTTTGTGTGTGTGTGTGTGTGTGTGTGTATTTGTTTTGTTTTTTGGGGTTTTTTTGAAATGTATTATCATATTCTCATAACTCAAAAGAAGTCCTGTGAGTTAGACTCTCCCATGAAGGGATTCTTCTTTGATAGACAGTGATGGCATAATGAGAAGACTTGTTTTCGAGCCTCTTGGTTTCCTTGAAGGGAGAAAAATCTTCCCAGAGAAGTGAATCACCAAGGAAAGATGGCTAGAGTTTCTTAAGTTGTTTAAAATCGGTTTTAATGTTCTGTTAATGTAAGCAAATAATTATGATTCAGTCTTGGGTGACTTTCAAACCTGGGTAAGTGGGACTTGCTCGTTATTTTCTCAGGAATATAGAGAAGTGGAGACCACGATGTGCCCACCTGACAGAACCACTTTATTTATTCCCCAAGTGATAAAATACTCTTCCTGGAATTAGGAGTCCTTTTCTTTTTGAACCTTCAGAGCAAAATCTCAAGAACCAAAATAGTAATCATCAAATCTAATGCAGAAAATTAAAGCTTTTTTTTTTTTTTTGAACATCTTAAGTTGATTTAGAATTTTTGTACACAATATTCGTCTGTGGTTGAAAGGGGGCACACCAAGGTCAAGTGATGTAGTGTTTTCCATTTTTCCATATGAGTCTCACAGTGTGTGATAAAAGCAAACTCCTTTATTTTGTAAGTCTGCTGGAATTTCTGATGAAGTGCAGAGGTCACGTTCGCTGTCAATTTGAGTAGCCAGCATTTTTTAACTACTGTTTTTTCTTCCCTTCTCTGTGTGTCTTTTCTTCCCTGCCCCCACCCCCATCATAAACCGTGGTACTTTTCTGACACATGCACAGTGAAGTCTTCCAATCTGAAACTCATTAGCACACAGCATTGGACCCTGTCCAGTGGTTAGAAAATTTCCTGAAGCCCAGAATAACAGCATTTGGTGTAAGCACCACGGACCAGCAGTGACAATGGGGGTAGTCGCGTTCCTCTGGCGCCCGGCCCGGTCGGGAGAGCCAACTGACCATGCAGTGCAGCGAGACAGAGGTCGTGCATATGGGATGGGCTCGAAAAGTTTGGTCCTTGGAGAAATAGGCTTCTGAAATCACAAGGCAGTATCTTTTCCCCCATGCCTATCATTTCAGTTGGTTTGGGGGTATTTATCAACGTAAGCTGCAGGAACATGAAAGCAAACCCTTAGAGAAAGACGATGAACACCAACTTCTACAAAATAATATTTTCACTTCTGTAGCTATTGGGTCATACAGAACCTACGGATTGAATGAATTTGTTCAGACTTTATTCATTGCCCCTCACTTTCTCCAGGTAACATGACCAAGGTGAAATCCTCATCCTCCCATTAGAAAAATTACCCACTTCGCCGTGGGTGAGGATACTTTGAGCCAAGCTGTCAAGCAGGAAACGGAGTCCCACAAATGCGGTAGTAATCGTGTTAAATAGCAAGCATGGAAGCTGGACTTTCCAGCAGCCGACCACTACGAAGGGAACATCTGGGGCTCGATTCCGTTACTATTCCCATTTTGCAGATGAGGAATGGAGGGCCCAGAGAAGTTAACTTGCCCAGGGCCAAAGAGCTGGTGAGTGGCCAAGCTAGGCTCGCAGCCCAAATAGTCCGGCATGCAAATCTGTGCTCTTACCCGTCCCATTCTGCCGACTCTCCCCAAGCTACTGCCCGGGCCTCGCGGGCAGGGGCAGCGAAAGGAACAGAGTCAGAGTTGCTGATGCCTACGGCTCGTCACCAACCACTAGACCACACTGTCTCCTAATTTGGACATATGTTTATGGGCATATTTGAAAAATAGTGCTTGTAATTGAAATATGCACTTTCTAAAGGGAAATGACGCTTGGGAAAGAGTAGAAAGGCGGGTATTACTCAAAGTCTGCAGACAACTCTGCAAGTGATTGTCTAAAGGCAGCCGTTGAAATTGAGAAGCAGTTTGGAAAATGTACAGTTTGGGAAATTTGTGTACCAATGTAATTACGGTAGTTGTGAGTTGATGTCATGCCTGGTAACTGTTTTTGTATTGCTTGGGCCTTTGTTACCGAGCTGTGATATCATGAGCAAACTATTATAAACATAGCATGGATATAGCATGCTTGTGTAACAAAAGATCGGGAACTTTTATTAAGTTTGTTTTCCTTGTCATATTGTAAAAATTTATTATGTGTACTGTGTATATTAGAAACAGATTCGGGTAATTCTGTCTAAATGAAGTCATCCCGGCTATTTCCAGACTGTCTGTTTTTGGTTGTGAATAATTTTCATACATCAGATGGTTGTCATATTTAGTCGCTCTCAAAATTTTAAAGAGAACATATCCCATTTTGAACTTGGGGTGGACTTTAGCCGCCCTGCTGTTGTGATTGTGTGAGTTTGAAATTACTGCCCGGTGAATTATGGAGACTGAGTACAAGTCATTTCTAAAGGGTCTAGGCCTGCTCCCTCCTATTCATAACTTTTCCCTCCTTCATCAAAAGAACAGATTTTTAACTACTTAAGTAGTAGAATTTAAAGCTGCCAGCGCACAATTGGGCAAAGACTGCCAGCGCTGGTTCTTTTATGTTACATCCCATTGAGGAAATTTGGTAAACATTCAAGCAGACAGAGCCCAGCATTTATCGTTGTCGAATGGTAGAATGTGGATTTTAAATGGGTCGTTCAAAAACTTCGGATGACTCAATCCTTCCCAGTTACTCTCCCTAGCTCCTTTTGCTTACCAGGCTTTTACAACCTGAATATTCTGCCTGCTGCTTCAACTTTTTTTTTTTTTTTTTTTCCCAAACCAGCCGTTTTTTTCCTTCTTAAACTCCCTCGTATCTGGCTTTTTTCCTCGTCATTTTCTTGAAGTTTACTGTCACTAAATTCAGTGGCCAGGTCTCTGTCCTTCCCTCAACCTGTCTGACTTGCTCACAGCTAAGTCATACTTTGGCTAACTCAGCTTTCTGGAAATGGCTTTTTTGCAAAGTCCTTTAAGTCCAGGCCCACCCCACCCCACCCCACCATACCCCAATCCCCAGTCTCCAGACTGCTCCCCTTCTGTTTCCCAGTTCTTTTCCAGAAGCCAAGTTCATTCTTTTCCCAATGTTCCCTTCCTTTGCTGTCCCCCAGCGGTGTGTGGATCTGTCGGCTTTGCCCATCCTGTTACCTCTGCACCAATGAGGCCAGGCCTGTTTATACCCCTTCCTAACTGCCTGTCTGTGGCTCTCCGCTCAGGATGACAACAGCCGCAATTATCTCTAATTCAACTGATCACTTTTGTCACCAGGCTCTGTTAGTCCGAGTCATGAGTCATCATTGACTTATTAGTTCCCTTCATCCCTACCACATTATCCATCATCGGATCTGCCATTTTTCCTTCCAATGGGTACCTTCTGTCCATTCCTTTCTTCATGTTTCCCCTGCTGCTACCCTCCTGTTCCAGAGTTCAGACCTTCCGTTGGCACGTGCCTATACCTTAGCAAAGAACCCTCGCCTAGCCTCCTCTAGCCCCTCGGAGGACCTCCTGCGTATCCCCTATCCCCTCTCCCGCTTTCAGCTTTCCATAAATGCTATTCAGAATCCCTTTCCAAAATCTCTCAGTGACCCTCTCGTATCTAACCATACCAAGTGTAAATTCTGTGGTTTTCTGTCTCGTTCCTTAGTATTCTTGCTTTGGATTAAATCAGACGTCCTGAGAATGTTGTCATCCTGGGGAGGGGGAAAAGGGAAGTTCAGAGCCATGATTGCTTCTGTCAGGAGGGGAATATAAGCACAGTCCACGTGATAACATTTCAGAGTCCCCAAAATCCAGGTTCGTAAATATTGCTTATTCTATTGCTTACCATTTAGACAGAAGGCCCAGGTGATTAAATTGTGTTTTGAGTTTAATTCCAAGAGAATGAGATCTCTGTGTTCTTCAAAAGGAAACTAAGGGTCATGTGATATGCTATGCTCTCCCGGATCTAAATTCTCCACTCTGTTGTCCCATGCTTCTTTCTCATTGCTATCTACTCCTGCAGCCTCGCGGGTTCCTTCTCATCTTCTCTGGACATGGGATCCAAAGCCAAGACATTCCTTTGTCTGCATGAGGAACAGCCTCCTATTCAGACCTCTTGAAGCTCCTTTCAATAAGACGTTGGTGAAATTATGTCTGGGTTGTTCTTTATTTGGTAGCATAAAGGAATTGTTATGTATGTTATACATAACAGAATTAAGAGCCCGAGCCACATGGACAAAGAGGTTTCGTTTGATCTAGGTGCCAAGGTGCCTGAAGTGCTATTTGAAGGGTTCTAGAATTAGGATGGCCTCTGCAATTAGTTGTCATGATCGATTAGCCTTGTCTGCCATGGACACTGCGGTTGCGGTGGTGATACGTGTACTTTCTACTTGCCAAGCTTGGCGTACACTTAACTGACATAGTCTCTGCCGATCACATACCAGAGTAGAGAGCTGCTTGGGGTGTTTTTGTTTTTGTTTTTTTGGTGTTTTGTTTGTTTGTTTGTTTTGTTTTTGTTTTGTCTTTTTTTTTCCTGGGAAAACAATAGATCCATTGGTAACTATTGAAATTTAAACATGTACTTGTCGTCTTCCCTATATACTTACCTAAGATTAAGCAAATTGTATTTTTATCCAGAAACTATACCTAGTCACCATCAGAAATGAGGTGTGATATGCCTTTAAAGGCACAGGATCTTGTGCCCTGGCTCACTGTGCAGATCAGCAAGGTGGCTGAGAGTTTCAGAGATTTGTGTTTCAGAACACTGTGCAAGGGGCCACGTCGTGATTAATAGCATGATCTCTGATATGAGGCTGATGTGAGGCTTCAGTCCCAGCCATACCCTTAAACTGCTGTGTGACCTTGGAGAAGTAGCTTAACCTCTCTGTTTCCGTTTTCTCATCTAGAGAGTGGAGCTGATTACCTCACCTACCTGAAGGTGATCACGAGGATGGAGTGATTAATGCATGAGAAGTGCTTGCACAGTGCCTGGCACATAGTAAATTCTCAGAAAAGTGAGCTCTTCTCATAAGTATGTAAACTCTTTTTTTTTTTTTTTAAAGATTTTTTATTTATTTATTTGACAGAGAAGGATTTACAAGTAGGCCAAGAGGAAGGCAGAGAGAGAGGAAGGCAGAGAGAGAGGAGGAAGCAGGCTCCCTGCCAAGCAGAGAGCCCGATGCGGGGCTCGATCCCAGGACCCTGGAATCATGACCTGAGCCGAAGACAGAGGCTTAACCCACTGAGCCACCCAGGTGCCCCAGTATGTAAACTCTTTTTAAAGGGAAAATGAATACATATTAAATTCGGCATTATGTTTTAATTGACTTGATACCGGTCCCTTTTTAAGCCAGTGTTGTAGCAGAGTAACACGGACTATCCTCTTGCTTGTGGTAAACTTGCAGTTAACCAGACTTGATGGGAAGATGTCAGGCTCCTAATCTCTAAAATAGGGATAATCAGAGTGTCTGTCCTATGAAGTTGCCAAGAAGATTAGCTGAGTTACTATAAGGAAGTAGTCTAGGATGGTACCCGGCACACAACAGGTGCTTAATAAATGTTAGCTGCTGCCACAATCCCTGCTGCTTCTGTTATCAGCATTATCCGCCTGGAGCCTGGTTTTCCTCAGTGTGTCCATTTTAGCATAAATGAGGGTCATGTTCTTCTGAAAACTCCTATTCTGGTCTTTCTTTTGTCCTTGTCTTTCTGGAATTTTCTATGAATTAATGCGAGGTCATCTTCCCAGCTGAGGAATTAATTCCTCATCTGAAATGTGGACACTCTGTGCCATTCCACACCCTGCCCGGCACGGGGTCGGCAATCTGTAGGTGGCTCTTTCCTTCATGAATTAGTGAATGCGCGTGTGGTAAATGAATGAGAGGGAAGCATCGAAGCCAAGAAGGGAGAAAAATTGATGCCGCTTTAGGGGATGAGGCTGCAGGCCCATTCCAGACTCACAAATCTCGAGGAACTTTCCAAGACCAGAAACACAGCATTGAAAGAATCCAGCGTCATTCCTGCCCAAATCTTCGACTGGTTTGATGACACGAATCCTGCCAAGTATGGAGTGAAACTCACAAGACGCCTGCGGTGCTGTTTGACTGCCCTGATGCTCTGTGCTTGCCTTTGTACATTTGCTAATCTGTTTAACGCATAATATTAATGGCACAGAACTTTAACTCCTAAGTGTAGACAATTAAAGGAGACCAAAGGCAAAGTACAGAAATGTATTTGGTGTCAAGATCAAGTTCAGTGAAGCGTAGCGAAGATGGAATAGATTATTACAAGAACTTGGAGGGGGGATAGAAAATCTCCCGAAATCTCTCATTTTGAAAGGAATTGGTTTACTTGATTATTTGCAACACTCTCACACTCAGGAAAATCTAAGACAAATGAAAGCAAAACACGATTTAATTGAGCTATTATTTTGCAGACTTTGGCTTGGTTTCAGACAGTCTAATCAAATTGTGCTTTGCTTAAACAAGTAATGTTAAATGCAGCCTACCAACAGATGTTTAAAAAGGGTCTAATTGGAAAATCTACATCCTGGATTTAGTCTGTCTCTTTGGAAAAAATAGCTGCAAATTTATATTTTCGAGGACGACACCCAGTGACAAACATTTCCAGAAAAGATAAAGTTTTCCTCAAGGATGCCTTGTGCTTGGGTGGAATTATCTTGAATAGTCAAAGGTGGCACTCTGGAAATTAAATTTCTTGGAAATTCTCCAGCTCTGTGCCACATAGAGCTGTACAGAGAAATCTCCTTTATCACATTACGTCACCGGAGTCCTATTACAATCCCTGGATCGTGTCAGGGGCCCGTGTGCTATAATTTATAATGAGCCCTTGCAAGTCATGCAAGGCACATACTGATTGATGACATTTAAAGGTACTGTCAAGGTGGCTAGGTAATGAAGTTGACCTTCCTCTGTTGTCTCAGTTTCAAGTTTGTACATATAAAGAAACTATTTCACCTGCCATATTTGCTTGGAACTTTTCATTAAACCTACAAAGGGAATTTGGCTTAATAGTTAACTCTTTTCTTCCTTTAGACCAGGGGTCAGCAAACTTCTTCTGTGAGGCCCAAATAGTGAATATTTTGGGTTCTGTGGGCCATACTGCTTCTTCAGCAGTATTTACTTTGCAAAAGCAGCCATAGGGAATACATAGTAATGGGCATGCTATATTCCTATAAAAACGTATGTGTGGACACTGAAATTTGAATTTCATGCAATTTTCACATGCCATGAAACATTCTTTTTTTTTTTTTCCTTTCTTTCTTTCCCCTGTCCCCAACTCTTTAGAAATATAGAAACAATTCTTAGCTCAAGGGCTATGCAGACACAGGTGGTGGACCAGACCAGGTGGGCTCTAATTTAGGGACCTCTACTTTAGATGACCAGAGAGGATCTTGCCGCTTGTTCATTGGACAAAGTCGCCTGAATAACAGAGCCAGCAAAGGATTGCAGTAGGACGATCATTGGTCAAGCTTTGCACCCTGACGTGGGACGGGCCTGCATCTACTTGGAGGAAGAGGCATCTTTTCTTAACTTCCACAGAGGGGCTACCCACCGCCCAACTGTTCTTCTCTTCTGTCTTCTTAGGCTGACATCTGTCCCCATAGTGCCATCAGCGAGTATGAGGGTGAAACTAGTGATTTTTTTGAGATTCAGGGAAGTGGACTTAGCTGGCAAGGCCTTTGTTAGTCCAGACCACATGCTAGTGGGGAAGTAAGGAAAGCACGCCTTCCAGACACCTAACTGCCGTCCGTCAGGGTATGTTCCTGATGTATGTTCTTGATTACACTGAAGCTCTTCCCTGCCGTCTGCCAGCACATCTTACGGATCTATGGATACTTTATCAATCGTTACATGGATGTGAGATGACTACAGTGTGAGTGACTCCCCTTGAATCTACCATGTAATGTAAGGGTGTCCCTTCCCCACCCTGCCCTCCTGCCGTGCTCAGTCATGTGGTAGTGCGGATTTTCTCCATTGTTTGCATTCTGAATCCAAGCATGTCTGATTTTGACAAAGTGACTTACCTCTATTAAGTCTCGGTTTCTTATCTACAAAAGATTAGTCAGTGGTTCTCAACCCTGGGGGGCACATCAGAATTAATATAATTTTTATCATCATCAGGATCTAGGGCTCAAAGCTTTTTCATATCCTAGGTAGATTCCTGAACTCAACCGAATAAGAGTCTGGGGATAGGGCCCAAGCATGGGTATGTTCAAAAGGCTTCAGAAGTGCTTTTTGTGCACTCCCGTGGTTGAAGGTTCCTTGTCGTGGTGACAGCTAATCTCCTTGCGGACTCGAAATCTCAGTGTCTCCTTCATTCGGTCTTTCCCTCATTTGTTCCCCAGACTCCTCCTAGGGTAGCAGAAACGAACTCTCTGACTTCACCTCCCCAGTGTAAACCATTTGCGGTCAACCAGAAGATGTGAGCGAATCCTTGGGCAAGAGTCTTGGCTTTTTTGCCCTTGGGGAATTTGCCCAGGATATAGCAGTGGAATGACTGGAGGCTGAACAGTTTATGTAACAATTAGGTGGGCCACCCTTCTGACCTTGGAGTCCACTTGAGAGATCCAGGGAATGAAGACACAGGATAATCTAGTTGGTGTCATATTGATAGGTCTTTCTGGGGATTTAAAAATGTACGACTCATCTCTTTCTCTATAGAGCTGTATATTTCTGCTTTGGAATGGATCCATAGCCTACATACACCTACTACATAGGTGCCCATTTTTATGACATTTCCAGGCCAGCTCAGATTGGGAAATACTCTCTCACAAGATCCCTGACTTGATTTCCTCCCAAAGTCATTTGGATACCTTTCAGGTGCGTGTTGAAATTGGCCTACATGTCAGCGTCACACCTGGTTTCTAGGAGTTGAGGGCATACCTCATTCAGGAACTTGAATGTTATATAAAATGTAGAGTCTGTGTTTATCCAGGACCTTTCTTCTTTCACTGTTTTATAAACAAATAACCTGCTTGGCTTCTTTTGCAAAATACAGAAAGAAAAAACTAACAACATGGAACCAAAAAGACAAGCTGGGTTCCTTGTACCTCTTTACCCGTATATATCGCCATCTTCGTGTTTGGCTTCACTTTTTAGAAATAGAAGTCTCTTCAGTCTGCCACTGGTTGGAAATTTGGGGACTATTCAGTGATGAAGGCAAAATGGTCTGACAGCAGCCTGGTCAGTGAGGTCCACGAGGCATTTAGGGCAATTTTTTTTGTTTTAGGGTAACAGTAGCTGAGCCCTGAATCCCCACCATCTAACAGCAAGTAGCCAATCTGACTTTTTTTTTTTTTAAACACAATTTACCAATTGGAGTTCCACAAAAGAGAGATTATATTTCTTGACTTATGAGCAGCAGGTCAGACATTTCAAAGAAAATTTAGAGAGCAGTAATTTTGAAAATGTACACAGATGAATTTGAAAATAAATATTTCACTGCCTACACAGCTCTATTTAGAATACTGGCTTTGGAAATGTATTCCAGAAGCCTTACCATTTTGCATGACACGGTGTCAGTTCCTGCACAATATATTAATGCTTAATTGAAGATAATGTAACTCAGATCAAAGGCATAATTAGCAGGCTTGCAGAAACTCTTATGGAGATCAGGATTTTGACGAATAGAAGTCTGGACAAAACTGGTTTATGAAAGGATCTTGAGACCATCTGAGCCTTCATCTTTCTGCTCAGCTCTTGATGACAAGACTGGAGCTGCTACCGGGCTGGGTGGGCAAGGATTGCTCTCATCTCCACTATGTACCACCACCCCCTTTGAAACCAACACTTCCCTGGTTTGGCTCCCAGTTGGCCACTGGAGCTGCTAGACCATAGGGCCTTTGACAATCTCACTGTCTACAGTGAGGGGTTGATTTTTGTCAGTGTCGTGATATCTGTAGGACTCCGGGAACTTGAACTAGAAGAGGAAGCATGTGAGCTCTGAGCAGGCCTGAGAACAGAGGCTGGCAAACATAGGTCTGTGGGCCAAATCCTGCAGCTTGTTTTTGCCGGACCAATAAGCCATTTACACTTTTAAATGGTTGGAAAAGATCCCAAGAAGAATATTTCATGACACATGAAAATTACCGAAATTGAGATTTCAGTGTCCACAAATGAAGGTTTTTCAAAATAGAACCACATTTATTAATTTTGCTAACTGTGGCTGCTTCCAGCAGATTTAAGGAGTGATATACCCTGCAAAAGCCTGAAGTACTTACTACCTGGCCCTTTGCAGGAAACATTTGATTTGACTCTGGAGTTAGAAATTTGGTTTGATCATCAGGATATCTCTGGGAGGAAGAGCTTGGAGATCTAGCTACTTACTTGTTTTACAAAGAAAGACAGTTGAAGACAAGAAAACTTTTTTTTTTTTCTTTTACACCTAATGTTGGAAAAAAGCAAGTCAACGCTTCAAGGGAAAGGGATAGAAAATGAAGTTATTGGGAACCCACACCATAGCATTTTGATGAGAAGATTATTGGTTTTTATTATAATCATCATCACCAATAAGATCTAAGTCTCATTTTGATCTTTATTAATATAATTGTTATCTTCATCAAGATCTAGAACTCATTTGGTATTAAAATTTGGTGTAAATGATATAGCGATTCTCTCTGACAGCAAGACCCCAGGGGGTAAATGTGAACATAGAGGACCGAGTCATTCATTTACCCATCGGTTTATTCATCCACATTAGCATTTCTTACATACCTATCATGGACTGGACCCTACTTAGCACTGGAGTTCAGAATTGACTATCCCTTAGTCCTTATGTCAGGGTTGAAACTGCAGAGAGGGAATTAATATAATATAATAAGTGTACTAATAGGTGTAAATACAGGGAACTTTGGGAATGTAAGGGAACAGAGCACATAAAATGTGGACTAATGCCTCTGAAGAACTGAATTTTAAAATTGTATTTACTTTAAATTTATATAACCACATGAGATTTGTGGCTTCCATTTTAAACAATGCAAGCAGAGAACATTTCTGTCATTACAGAAAATTCTGCTGGACAATGCTATTCGAGAATTTTCCTTGGCTTTTGAAACATTTTGGTAAATCTGTTCTCCTGATGAAAGATCAAAAAGTCGTCTCTTTTAATGTGGCTTCTTCACAGATCCCCAAAGTGTATCTCTCTAAGTCCTTGCCACGTATTAGATTTTCTCCATCCTTCTTTCAGTATATGGCTGTCAGGTCAGGACAGTACTGCAGTAATCACTGAGAACATCTACTGCCTCCATTTTCTCCCTCAGGGCTTAAGTTTTTCCTCTAACTAGGAAAAAAAAATCCAAAGACCTGGACGCTTCACTGGAGGAAACCAGCCAAATTCCCTCCCCCACAGTGAACCACAAGACCCTTTGAAAACTGATGATTATTTTTATTTGTGTCGACTTAAGATGGAAATAAGAACTTCAAAAAGGCATTTGAAAAATACCCTTCTCACCAAAAAAGCTTAAATCATTTCCTCTGAAAGTTTCCTTCTATCGAAGGTTGGCTTTGGTCCCACAGACCAGCCTCCTCCTTTCCTCAATCTGAGGGGGAGGAATGTGACCTTGAGTTTCCATTGATACTGCTCTTAGGGTCCCACAAGGGTCCTTGTTCTTTCCGTTTGTCTCAGGGGCAAGGACTGGCACACCCTGGTTTCCTGTTGGTTTCTGTAAAAGCCAAATCCTTGAACTTTGTTTCGGGCGTCCAAATCCTGCTCATACACGTGCTTCTCATACCTGCCTCCCAGGTGTGAGCTTTATTGGTCTTGAATATTGGTCAACAATGAAAAAAAAAATTATATTTCCATTTAGATTAAGAACAGTAACCATAAGAGCATAAAGTTCATTGGTTGACTATGTTGACTGGTCAGGGAAGGGCTTGGGGTTACCCTTCATTTCTAGCTTCCGGTTTTGACGAGGTCGACAACAAAGCTTAGCTGTGAGACTTTGGAAGGAGATTGACCCAAATGTAAAAACTATTACTTATCAGTCGTATGACCTTGTCTAAGTTAGCTCACCTCTAAACTTTTTCTGTAAAGGAGAAATACCTGCGCATTGTATTATATTGGAAGATTAGGTTAAAGATAGTTAGATGTGTTCATTATCTACGTCCGATACATAATCTGACCCATCACACTTAGAACACACACACTTAGACACACATACTTAGAATGTTGCATATTCCTGCAGTTCCTGTTCTCATCATCCACATGATGACGTTGGTTGTAGCTTATCACTTATAAGACTCTAGGCTGACCTGCCCGAAAAGAATCGGAATTTTCTATAGTGCTGAGACTTTTCAGTGGCACTAGATGAGCACAGAATGGCCTTTATCATCTCTTATCTGCATTTCAGAGCAAATTGCTTTTAGACTGGTGGTTACAGCTATATTGTCATCTCTCGATCTTTCCTACACACCAGATGAATTAAAGACTCTACAGCCCAAAGAACTGCTGTGCTGATGGTCACATCTGCAGGTCCTCTGTTCAGGGTTCTCCCTCTCTAGGGATGGCAGGGTTAGCTCTGCTTGCCGAGAGGACCAGATGGGGTGTGTGAGAATTATTCTGACCCTCTCCTAGTTCCCCTCTCCCTACTAAGGAGGAAGTTGTACAGTTATTTTCTCTTTGACTTCCTAGTTATATATGGACCACGAGGACCAGGGAATACTCTAATTTCCTTGTAATCACTATTTTTCTTGGGTCTTGATGCATTGGGAAGGGAAGAATGGATTTTAAAGTCTTCCTTTGACGAAGGCTTCTGGTCAGAGTTGAAATGCCTCTCTTGGGGACTAAGTAATTTGTTACTCTTCATTGCCCTGTTTCTTTTTCCCCCAGGGGTGGTTCTCGTCACACCTGCAGAAGACTTGTTCTTTCACTTCTGTATTATCACATTATTTACTGCATTTATGAAAAAAGGGACAAATGTTTTCTAACAGCCATCGTGACAGCTTTGGTACAAACAGGGCAGTGGTGTTTTGTGAAAAAGCACGGAATTGTCCAATAAAATTGGGAAAGACACGTAGGAAATGAAAGGCATTGAAAGTAGGAGTTTTGAGATTTATGTTATACTGGGAGAAGAAGGAGAGAAGCACAAATTGATTCTCCATTAGAGACTGCAAACTAATGGTCCCCAGGCTAGACCCCATTTCATTTGCAGACATGGTGTTTAACATTTTGGGGGGTTATTTGTAAAGGTAAAACAGTCTGGAATTTTTCCATCAAAAGACCATTTTCTAGCTTCTCAAAAGAAAAAAAATATCAGGAACTCCAGCAACATTACTGTATAGTAACAACTGTGTGGAGCTGAGAAATCCTGCCCCCTTCTACCTTGCCATGGTCTTCTGCTAGCCCTCTGGTTACGACTTGTTTCAGATATTAACCTGTCTGCTGCAGATCTCTCTCCTCAGTGGCCAAAAGCTTCACTAACAGATTGAAGGTAGAGTCAGGGAGTCTTTCCCTGTTCTGTAACAGGCCACCTGCAGCCCAGGGATTTGGGAATTCTGGGTTCTTTGTATCCATGCACTATGATGACAGATTGGACGTCTCACTGTAACCGGCTGCCAGTGTGAAAATGGGAACTCTGCTTTCTTAACTAGGACTGTGTGCGGTGAGGATTCCCATATGTCAAGGAAGATACATATTTTCCCTTGTCAAGGTCTGGATACTCCGCTATCCCAGAGCTTAGTGTCTTAAGAACAATGTTAACATTTATTATTTCTACATATTTTCTGTGGGCCCAAACTATGGGAGTGACTTATTTATTGCAAGGTAGTCTGGCTCCTATCTCTCAAGAGATTATAGTTAAAATGTGAGGCTGGAGGACCCATCTCCAAAATGGTTCTCCATTGGGTTGCTTGAGTGTGTCAGAACATGGCAGCTGGCTTCCCCAGAGAGATCTGAGTCTTCTGGGATCTGGCTTTGGACATCACATATTATGGCTTACGCCATATTTATTGGTCACACAGACCAGTCCTGACACGGTGTTCGAGGAGACTACCCAAAGTGTGAATACCAGGTGGTGGGAATCTTTAAGGCTGTGTTGGAGGTTGAGTACCACCAACACTAATCTTCCCGTTAGCTCTATTTAGAGCTATTGCTTGAGTGAGCCAGTGTAGGAGGTAGTAATACGACACATCACTCAGCTTCTTTAGAAAGAAAGAAGGTTAAAGCCCAGCGCGTAGCCTGAACAATGGTACAGTGTTGGTTCAAGGCCATTGGTGAAATTATTGTTCACCTCATTAAAAGATTTTCTAGTAACTAGTAAGAAAGATTGACAAAAGAAGAGATGGATTACATCATGATATTTGAGGAATTAGACTTCTTTCCCACGTTCTACAAATTTCCTCCCATCTTTCCCCCAGGAACATTGGGAGCCCCATATTCTCAAAGCCGTGAGACTTGAGAAGACAATTTGAACATGATTTTAGGGCAAAATAAGTAGTTCATTATTCCTATCCACTTGCCTCTCTCGTGTCTCAGAGGTCATTGGCATTATTGGAATGATTTTGTTTGCGCCATGGCCAGTTAAGCAGTTCGGTCATCGGGTGGAAAGAACAAGTCTTTTCAGAGACTTGATTAGATGTTTATGAGATTCCTTGTTCAACATCTGACACATGACTGGGGAGCTGCATTGGCCTGGACACTCTACCAGGATCCTCAAGTAAACAAGGCAGACAGAGTCCCTGAACTCACCAAGATCATATTCTTATGGGACGTTAAACCAGTAAGCAAAAGAGAAAGTAATCAGCAGGTGTCATGCGATGATGAACACTAATAAGGAAGCGGAGCTGGTTAATATGTAGACAGTGGTCATGACATTCCCATGTTCACTTGGTCGGCTGGAGAAGACCTCTTTGAGAAAGGGACCGATAAGAGGAGACCTCAACCGAGGGAGGCACTGAGTCCCGAAAGTACTGGGAAGGAGAATTTTCGGACTGAGGGAACACAAGTGGAAATGCCGGAGACAGGAACACACTTGGCCACACTTCCCATGAATCATGGAGTCTCCATCCGCTCACCAGTGCCTGGTTCCTGGTTGACAGCTTTGCTCTCTTGACCATAGTCTTGTAGTCCTGGCTTAGCCTTCTTCTGTAAAGAAACGCTCGCGTGCTAACCAAGATTCACTTGGGAAGCGCGTTATGCTGTGTTGAATCTCTGTGTATTTCCCCTTTTTCTCCCCACAGAGATTTTTACAAAATTTATGTATGCAAACAGGTATTTTTATTTGTTTCACTTGAGTTGCCTTTGCATAATGTAATAAGCCCATGATTTCACATGTACAGTAATTCATAGAAAGTGATAGTCATCTTGCTTAGACACCTTAGTTCTCAAAACTAGCTTGCTAAATATAGTACCTTCTGAGACCCATATAAGGTGCTATTTAAAAAAAAAAGAAAAAAGAAAGGTCAAAGATTCCCCACCCACGAATTTGGTTATAAAAACAGCAAAGAAGGGTTTTTCTGAACTTGAATCAGTAAATTTTTAATTTAAATAGTATCCTGTTTTGACAATGTGCTAAACCACAGCCGTCTCAGAGAGCTAGTTAAGCATTCGTCAGTGCCTGCTGGCATCTCTCAACAGGAAGCTTGGGAAGGCTTCTGTTGTCATTGTATAATACACTGACAAGGAATGGGTGCTCTTATTTGTTGCATCCGGGAAATGGACGGAATCGCTCTGGTGCGGCCGGAGCCTGTTTACATTAACTTGACGATGTTGCGTAACGTTTCGCTGTACAAAAACCTGGACTGCTTCTCCTGTTCACTTCACCAATATGTGATTTCTGACTTTACGAATGAGGCTGCCAGAGCGAGACGCAACGTGATGTCACCCAAGCTCTCTTCCCCGACCCACACAGCAAAGAACTGAGCTTGCTGCCTTTTCTGATCTTGGTCTTTTGATCTGACCAGTGGTAGAACTCAGCTGGAGTGGGGCTTTTGTGGGGGGCGGGAGGTTGCTACAGGGTTCTTGAATGGCCTGGACCCTCCGGAAGAAATCTGAGGTGCTGTATGAGCCCTCTCTTCATTCCCAGCTCTCTTTTCCATCAGTTTGTTGCATGTTGAATAGTAAGTTGCATTTTACTGTAAAGGTGACTGCATTTTTCTTATGGGGCCTTCAGGGTAAACAGCCGTTAGTTTCCATCTGTGAACACACATGTAGCTTGTGTTTGGGTAGGGTGCCCACTTCCGAAGTCATTATTTTTCTGTAATGTTTATGCTCCGTGGTTGCGCACAGATAGATTCTATGCCCCAGTGCAGGACCGAGAGGTAGCCTGTAATTCCGGCTGAATGTGTCACAGCTGAAAATAGACCGGAGTGGCAGCGAGTGATGGATCAAGCAAATAGCTTTTAATTCTACATAAATTGGTTTTCTGCTTTGCTCTGGGGCAGAGGTTTGCAGCCCCCGGGTAGATGTCACTCCTGCTCTGCAAGAGGGGCCCACTTGGCAAGTGTCTGGTAAGACAGAACTCAGGATTTCAGTCCCTTCCTCTCAGGGACTGACTTGGGGCAATCAAAGATGGCTTGTCCAGGCTGGGATTGCAGCCCTATCTCTCTACCAGCCAGAGACACTGATGATCAGAAGATGCAACTATTCCAAATTCTCCCCAGGATAAAATTAGCATGACATTCTTTTAAATTTTTTAATAAACATATAATGTATTTTTATCCTCAGGGGTACATGTCTGCGAATCGCCAGGTTACACACGTCACAGCACTCACCATAGCACATACCCTCCCCAATGTCCATAACCCTCCTCCCCGACCTCCTTCCCCCCAGCAACCCTCAGTTTGTTTTGTAAGATTAAGAGTCACTTACGGTTTGGCTCCCTCCCGATCCCATCTTGTTTCATTTATTCTTTTCCTACCCGCCTAACCCCCCACATTGCATCTCCACTTCCTCATATCAGGGAGATCATGTGATAGTTGTCTTTCCCCTATTGACTTATTTTGCTAAGCATAATACCCTCTAGTACCATCCACGTCATCACAAATGGCAAGATTTCAATTCTTGTGATGGCTGCATAGTATTCCATTGTGTATATATACCACATCTTCTTTATCCATTCATCTGTTGATGGACATCTAGGTTCTTTCCTTTTTTTTTTTTTTAAAGATTTTATTTATTTATTTGACAGACAAAGATCACAGGCAGGCAGAGAGAGAGGAGGAAGCAGGCTCCCCGCTGAGCAGAGAACCCGATGCGGCGCCCGATCCCAGGACCCCGGGATCATGACCTGAGCCGAAGGCAGAGGCTTTAACCCACTGAGCCGCCCAGGTGCCCCTAGGTTCTTTCCATAGTTTGTCTATTGTAGACATTGCTGCTATAAACATTCGGGTGCATGTGCCCCTTTGAATCACTGCGCTTGAATCTTTAGGGTAAATATCCAGTAGTGCAACTGCCGGGTCATAGGGTAGCTCTATTTTCACATTTTTGAGGAACCTCCACACTGTTTTCCAGAGTGGCTGCACCAACTTGCATTCCCACCAACAGTGTAGGGGGGTTTCCCTTTCTCCACATCAGCGTGACATTTTTAAAATGTGCCCCCCCCAACACACACACATTTTCTTCTTAATAAACTGCATAATAATGACATTGGTATGTTATCTTGTCACATAGGGTATATTAGAAGATTCCCTTTCATGCAAGGCTCTCAAACTTCTGTAATATGAGATTAACTAGCACCCCTCGATGGGGAAGCTGGAACTGCTAAGGCACAATCAGAGAGGGAAGAACCTTCTTTCTGCCTCTTGCCCAAAGCCAAAGAGTTCTGAGAGGCCAGTTGCCAACACGAGGCTCTACTTCCAGGCTTAAGAAGACAGTTGCAAAGGATTTCAATCTGATCTTTTTAGTTCAGATTTTAGAATTGTTTGCCAGTGCCATCAAAAGTATTAGCCCAGGGTTTAGAGGTATAGGGAACTATGAATCCTAACCAGCCACTGTGACCTTGGGCGAGATACTTACCGATACTTCTTGTGTCTCTGAAATGGCTGTAAATGATACCCACCTTGCAAGCTTAAGGTAAGGACCAGATCAAGACTGTAACATAAAGCATCCAACCAAGACACCCAGCATGGGACACATACTAACAAAAGATGCTAGTAATGTTCTCAGAATTCCATGGAATTATTTATGATGACTTTAAAACAGCAGGTTAAGATTCATATTCATTATTAGTATAAATCTTAAGCCATAGGACCTCACCAGTTGTTGGCTAGAATTTCATAGTAACAAGACAATAAATGAAATTTTGGAATGCTGAATATTAATCACTTGGTGGAAAAGGACAATGGGAGAAAAAAGGGGAAAAAAGAAGATGCTTCAAGCTGTTGATGAGCTGGACAGAAAATACAACAGCCTAGAAATGAGTGGATTTTGAGAAGATCATTGATTTAAATAAATAAGGAAATATTAGACTATTTTATGCCCAAATCCATACATTTGAACAACGATTATACATTTTTTTAAAAAATTAGGGGTGCCCGGTGGCTCAGATGGTTAATAAGCATCTGCCTTCGGCTCAGGTCATGATCCCAGGGTCTTGGGATCAAGCCTCGCATCAGGCTCCCTGCTCCGCGAGAAGCCTGCTTCTCCCTGTCCTTCCTGCTTGTGCTTTCTGTTACTTTTTCTGTTCCTATCTCTCAAATAAATAAATGAAATCTTAAAAACAAACAAACAAAAAAACTTTATAAGGGAGAAAACAAAGCCTTGTAAAAAATTAACAGTGTTAAAAGGAGGTTAATCCATTAAAAAATCTATCCTTTAAAAATGGCCTAGTCTCAGTGAGGGATTTCGAACACCATGGATGCACAGCGGACATTTTTAACTGGGCCACCATGAAGACAGAATGTATCTTCCTAGAAATATGGATAACAGGACAGTGGCTTCTAACTATTTTGTAAGTCATTTATTGCCATAGTCCATGAATGAATGATTGTCCTAGTTTTTGGCACATGGGAACCCGTGAAGACAGGGAAACTTCAATGTCAAATTTAGAAAGAAGGAAGAAACAGATGTGTGAATGAGCAATGAGTGCAGGGTTTGGGGGAAAAGGAAAGAAAAAGGGTAAAAGAATTTTGAGTGAAATCCCATTAGACCCAAAATCTTTATTTTACTTTCATCATGAGACCGTGGGGTTATTTCCTTGTATTTTTTTTTCTTCTTTTAAGATGGTGAAAATGTCTTGAAAAAATTCCCAGGGCTTGTGTCTAGAAGACACTTCACTCAATTGTAAAGTGATGTTTCAAGCCTACTGTGATAAGAAACTTGTAAATATGGATGATTAAAAGAAAGATGCACATGTGTTGAACTGAAACCTAGTGATTGATGCGTGGCTGGGACAGTTTGAGCATAATTAGGCTTGACTTGGGGAATCCCTTCCAGAATGGCAGCACATGAACCAACATTTGCAGCTACCATCATGTGCTTTGTAATATGGTGTTTCTCTCTTGCTATGCTTTTCAAGGTTGATTGGAAGTATTAATATAACTACTTCCTAATCTCCTTCTGGAAAGAGGTACCTGTATGAGTCAGAACCTTTCCACGTGTAAATGTCAAAGCCAAACTCAGACTGGCTAACGATGGGTCGTGGGGGTGTCTATGGGCTTGAAAGTTCCATGGTTGGCCTGGCGTCACACACAGCTGGGACCGGGCACTCATATAATGTCACCGGGACTTGGTCTGGCTCTGTTTGTTTTCTGTTCTGCTTTCTTTTTATGTTGGTTTTATTCTTTGTCAGATTCCCCCTTGGCTGAGGCAAGATGGCATCTGAGAGCCCCAGACTCACCTATGTACCGCTAAGCAACCCCTGTAGGAAAAAGGACTACCGCTCGCTCCATAGTTCTAGCAAAAGCCTCTGAACTGAATGAATGACTTGAGTCATCTACACTTGGTCCAGTCACTGTAGACAAAGGGTTGGGAATGATTAGCTCAGACCAAGCCTCACGCCCACCTCCAGATTTCCCAGGATAGAGATAGCTCCATTAAAATCACATAGATCCAGGGCACCTGGGTGGCTCAGTGGGTTAGGCCTCTGCCTTCAGCTCAGGTCATGATCTCAGAGTCCTGGGATCAAGTCCTGCATATGTCTATCTGCTCGGCAGGGAGCCTGCTTCCCCCTCTCTCTCTGCCTGCCTCTCTGCCTACTTGTGATCTCTCTCTGTCAAATAAATAAATAAAATCTTTTTAAAAAATCAAATCAAATCACATAGATCCAGAAAAACAGGGAAAAAATTTTTGTACCTCAGTTTTCCTTTTAGAAGAGAGAGAAATGGATGCTTCATAGACATTTTACCCACATCATCTCAAAGAGATGCCATATTGCTAGTGTTGCAACAAGGCATGCCATGTTGCTAGTGTTGAGCTAGTCAGCAGATTTAGTGGAAAAATCCCCTCCCCAAGAGTTGGGCAACTTGGCATTCAATCCAAACTCTGTGTCTTACTCCTTGTAAAGCTTGGGGGAACAATATAATAAATTTCCTAGGACTTAGTGTCTGCATCAGAAACCAGAGAGAGTTGGCCTAAAATATTTCTGCAAGTCCCTTGTTGCCAGAATAAGTCCATTCTTCACTTTTCTAATTCATCTTTGTAGCGATTTTCATACTGTACCCCTTTCATAGACCAGTATGTTCTAGACATTCAGCATTGATGGAATTTTCTACAGTGGAGGAACTCTTCTGTACCTGCATATGGTCACTACTGGCCGCATTGACTTTGGGCAGTTCAAATGTGGACAGTATGATTGGGAAACTGAATTTTAAAATTTATTTTATTATAATTAATTCAAATACAAATAGCTATGTATGACTAGTGTGTACCCTATTGGACAGCTTAGCTCTACATTAATGGTCAAATAGAGTTTTTTGGATTTTAGACAAAAAATGAGTTAAATTTTGATGTCCTGTGCCCTGGAGAGTAATGATTAAGTGTAGTTTTCATTTGTAATTTGCAGTTAAAGTAAAAAGCACTGCTCATTCCAAAAAATAAAGGAAGACTATTGTCTCCTTACATATCCCTCAACAAAAAAATTGTTAAGTGTCGATGGTTGATTATTTTAGTTTTTGTGGTTCCTATGTCTCTGCCCTGCCAGGCGATGTGAAGCAATGGAAAGAATGCTTAGTTAGGAGTCAGAAGTTTTGGGTTCTAGTGTTGGTTCTGCCAGTAACTGCTTAGATGTCTGACCTTTGGCTAGTCATTTTTCCTTCTTGGGTATGAGTTTTCTCATCTGGAAAATGAGGGGGTGGGATTAAAATGATCTCTCAATCTATTCCAGAGAGAAGTTTCTGTGATTCTAAGTTTTTTCCTTCGTTCTCGTGGCCAGGATGGTGGTTGAGAATTCTCCTTATGTAGTCACTATCAGTACAGTGGGGTTCAAGAACGGGGAGCTTCCTTGGGCCATTTCTACATAGGAATGGTAGAGTGTTGTAACACTTCTCAGATTCCCACTGGACCTGACAGAATCCTGAGAAGAGCCCATTTTTGCTTCGGCATTGTTGACTGTTCTCATCCAAGATAAATCGAGAAGTCAATGAAGAACTGGTAGCATTAAACAGTGCATTCCTAATTTCAAAGTTCGTTTTGTCTGAGGTGGCCTCGTTGTGCTCTTTCCGGAGTTGAAAATGCTTCAGAAAAGGTGGTAAGAGATGGGCTGAAGTGAGGAAGACTTGAGTGAGGGACAAAGAGCCAGGTGGCTATCCCAAGTAAACTTTAGAAAGTGGCTCATCTTTTAAAATAATAACTGTGACAGTGTGGTCAGCCCGGAAAGGGGAATTCAGAGATCCTAAGACTTTCTTTGGTACCAGGGAAGCTAGAATTAAAGAAGGATGTTCGGAGTGACTTCATCTGGGGAAGGTTGGATTTCGAAAGAGGAGATGAATCACAAATGAGGAGAAAGAGGAAGGAAAGAACATTGGCCAGATTTGCAAGAGCAGGTAGGAGGATTTGAAGTGTTCCAAAGGACAGTGTGGTAGGATGTGTCAAACCAGTACAGAGGGAGAGAGGCATCAGCTGGGGCTGAATAGAAACAAGATGTTTACTTGGTGATTTAATTTTGATGTTTGGTAATGACATGAGCTAATTGTGTTGTTATCATGGGATACGGCAGCAGAGTGAAGACATGTACTGATGTGGTCATGCTCCGAATTCCCATTTGTAAATCAAAGCTCCTGTGCCCTGTCTCCGCAGGATCATTCAGACACAGTTGCATCTTGTAGCTTTATTTTTATTTTTTAACTGGCTATCTTTATGTATGGGAACAGTCATCTCCAGAGATTCATTTTCATTTCAAAAAACTTCCAAAGGTGTTAATTGCATTTTTCAAAACTCTTATGTAATTATTTAAAATTATTCTACCGGCACCATAAATCAGAACTTTTCCCATTATATCGCCCAGGAACATTTATGACCTGTTTAGACAGTTTTGATTTATAGGTTTAGGAGACAAGAATATAGAAACCATTGCCAGGTTTTAATTTGGAAATTTCTGTAGCCTCGTCTGTTTCTGTGGAAAGGAGAAAAAGAAAGTCGGTGTGAGATGTGCTTGGGGAGGTGTGTCCACCCCCACCCCCCACCACTAGTCAGACGAAGAAGAGACACACGACCGGTTGTAGGGTCCTGCTTTGAAATGAGCGATTAGTGTGTATTTCATGTCTGTAGTTTTTGTGGGCGTTATTTTTAAGTGCTGGTTCCGTGGAATGTGGTACCTAATTCTGAGTGGGTTATTTAATGTTCTAGACATCAGTTTCCTCACCAGGAAGCACGGACTAATACGAGGCTCTTTTCATTGGGTTGTGGTAAAGATAAGTAAGTTCATTCACTGAAGCATCAAGAACATTTTTGTATGCGGTGCCTACTGGGGTCCGGGCAGTGTATTAGATGGGAACAGGTGACAAACGTGAATAATTTCCGGCATGGAGCCAGTGGTGGTAATCGTCACACAGCAAGTGTCCCGCTGTACCCTAGATGTCACGAAACACGAGAATGCACGAATTTAGCAAACTGATCATAACACATCTCAGATTATGCGATTCGAGGAATGGAGGGAACGACAGAAATTGCATGTGTCCAGGAAGGACGAGGAAGAGTTAATATTTTGAAGAATCCCGATTTAAAAAAAAAAAAAAAAAAAAAAAAAAAAAAAGAGTCTCAGCAGGCCAAAATTCTGGATCAAAATGAGGAAAGATCTTTAATGGGAATGAAGGCAAAGCACAGACCACTGTGTAAGTGTGGAGTAAGAGCTCCAGTGTAGCAGTGGTTCAGGTGACAGTTAGTTAGGGGGTGACTGTGAAATCAGTAGGAGCCTGTCGTGACCTGGTTGGGGCCGAGGACACCAACAACTCGAAGTTACATTAATACAATAATGAGGAATTGAGTTTCTGACTTCCTGTGGACTAGACACCTGACCTTCCTTGCTCATTTCTGGATGCTACATTGGAAGGGGGTTGTGGCAGGCCAGAGAGTGGAGGGCCTTGTCTGTCACATGTCGAATGCCGGCTACACGTTTTGAAACAAAACCAGCACCTAGTTAGCTTTAAAGGGAAGGGGAGAGACCAAGGCCGTGAGGCCGTGACCAGAAGGGGCAGAATGACTAAGGGGCAGGGCTAGGGAGCATCAGCTGTTGGGATGAACTTGGCTCCCAAACCTGCAATTCCCATGACCCAGCTGACCAAAGAGAGGCGGAGGTCATGCCAGTGACAGGTCTGCTTCTGAAGAAGAGGATTCACTTTGCCACTGTTTATGATTAGTCAGTGGCTCCAGTGAAGGGCGGGCTGTGGCCTTTCCGGAGGTTTTTCCTAATCATTCTCTTTCTTCATGGGGTCAGGCAGGAGGCATCAGAGGCACAACAGAATGGAGTGGGGACACCTGGAGCCCTGAAAAACCAGCTTCGGGCTGTTCTGATGTGGACAGCCGGACGGCCGCTGGGGAAAGGCTTATCTCCAGTCTTATCTCCATTCAGGATTCTTTTCAGATGACCAAATTAGCAAGACAAGGGGAGGATAGATGGCATTTGAGAAATCTGGATATCTGTCTACCTTTAGTAGGGACAGTTGTGTTGTCCTTAGTGACCTGAGTGGATTCAAAGCTATAAAATCTAAAGTGATTTATGGGATCCTTGAATCATACTTTGTATTTTTTTTTTTTTTTAAGATTTCATTTATTTGAGAGAGAGAGAGTCCATGAGAGACAGCACAGGCAGGGTGAACCGCAGCAGGAGAAGCAGATGCCCCACCCAGCAGGGATGTGGAACTCAATCCTCCAGGATCATGCCCCTATGGGAAGGCAGACGCTTAACCGACTTAGCCACCCAGGCACCCAGTCAAACTTTGGGTTTAGTTTATTTTTTTTTTTTCAAAACTTTCAAGGAATCTGATTGATCCTTGATTGCTATAGATGGGGGGTGCGTTTTTTTGGCACGTGAGGTCACGCTGTCATAAAATTGTCATCAATAAGATTTTAGCCCCTACATTGGCCAATATAGAAATGCTTCCTTCTCTTGAATGTGCATGTAACATAAAAGTATGCTAGAGGAAAAACTGAGGCATGTTACAATTTTTAAGAGTTCATTTGGACAAAAATCAACTTGAATTGGGCAGCGCTCCCAGATGTGTAGCAAGTGGAAAGGAGCTCCGAGGACCTGTACAAAAGGAAAGACTTTTGCAGGCAGATGGGAACACGGAAAAGTGGGTTGATCATTGCAGGGTACCTTCCTTTAAAGGATGGCAGGAGTCTGTTAGACAGAAGACCTAACTAGCACTGATCAGGTGACTCCTGGATTGACTGGTTTCAGACTCCATTTCAAGGAGAGCCGAAACTGTAATTAAGTCTCTCTCGGTTTGGTGACATGGAGCTCAGCACAACTGAGTCCATTTGAGGCCAGCTTTGTTTGTTTGTTGTTTGTTTTGTTTTTTTAACAGTTCCCATTTTGATCAGATTCTCAGTATAAGAGATATGATCAAAATTTAGGGCATTGGTGATACTCCCCGCTCTGGAGTTCTTACAATTTTTTGTTTTTATATTTTTCATTTTCTTTGTTCTTTCTTTTCCTTTGTCTCCCCCCCCCCCCATGCCACACACCTCGAATCTCTGGGTGGTATTCACAGGTCTTGATGCCTTTTTGCTGACTGTCTTTGTAGTATTCACAGGTCATGACATTAGGTTCACATCCTTTAAGTTGGCCATTCTCTTCACTCCTTGTCTGATGTTCTGGTCTTAGGGAGATCATTTGCTGGGTAGTCAGTGGCTGTGAACATGTACAGACAGCTTTTGAGAGAATACAGCGTACCAGGGAGACTGCTGTGATGATTATAAGCAGGAAAATTCCCAATGTCTACAACGTACTTTGGAGCCTATGGCCTCCCAAGCCCTAAACCAGTCAGCATCAAGTAAGTAAAATAAAGACCCTGTTGAAGGAGTTACTTTGTGAAGCCAGCTTACTTGTTCAGTGATCTAATGTAGCTGAATCTCGGCTTCCACAAGCAGTTGATTCAAGTGCAGCCATTGGCCACAGCATGAACATCTCCTTCCTCAGCTGAAAGATAATCAAGGGCTATCCTATTATCAAGAACGACTTGGGCCTGAAAGTCTGGGGATCTTTATTGAGCAGGTACTCTGTTAGCGGTGGATTCAGGGATGGTTGCCAGAGGTAAGGAACATCGTCTGCCCACACAGTAACAGAAATTAAGAAAACAAGTAGCAAAAAGGCTAAAGGAATAAAGCTTTCATATTGGAGGTGAAGATCTTGATCTATGACCGTGGAAGGACTGTCCATCTCAAGATGCCATCTGCTTCTGAAAAGGAACCTCCTAAGACAGTAAATTTAGATCTCCATCTGGTGTGCTGTTCCAAGAGTCTGGAGGAACTCTTTTAATGGGGAGATGAAGACCCCAAGTTTCAAGTCCCCAAAGTCTGACTGCTATCCAGGTTGAGACAGACCTGGTATAGTCCCTTCCGAGGAGATTTAAGGGCATTCTTTGTTCTTCATGATCCGAATGAGGAAGGTGGGAGAAAATTAGAAAATACTAGTTTGGAGAGTTGGAGCCAGATATTTGAGGACACTAGAAGAATTCATTATCCAATCCAGTTGTTAAGTATAAAGCAAAAATTCAAAGACAACGAACAAGGCTAGAATCTCATATACACGACGTTGTGTTGTGATTTTCTACTGAAACATAAATTTTTTCTCTGCAATCATCCTCATTTCTACTAAAGCTAATCATGGAAAAACTATATGTTTATAAAATAAGTCTAGTCAAATTAAACTATTTACACAGTACAGCAAGGATAGTATTGACCATGTAGGCTCTTTTGGAAATCTGCTTTGCTGGAATTTTTCATAAGAAATCTTAGATTGGACTTTACAAACCTCTCCAGAATAAAAAGCTAAGCCAAGGACTCACCATCACAATTTACCTAGAATACCTACAGATATGGGTAAATTCCTCTTCTTGATGTCCTCAAGTTATCCTGAGGTTCTTAGGCCTGCTATGAGGTGATCTTCCTTATGAACCTGCCTGGAAAGTCAACCTTAGTTCTTTAAAGCTGTATGGTCATATTTGAATCTATACAATATTCTCAAATCTGACATTCCAGTTAAAATCTTGGTAATATAACCAGTGTTTCTAGTTGTGTCCAAGGAGCACATATTCTTTTTTTTTTTTTTTAAGATTTTATTTATTTATTTGTCAGAAAGAGAGAGAGGCAGGCAGAGGGAGAAGCAGGCTCCACACTGAGCAGGGAGCCAGATGTGGGACTCTATCCCAGGACCCCGGGGTCATGACCTGAGCTGAAGGCAGACACTTAACCTAAAGCCACCCAGTCATCCCAAAGAGCACATATACTTAATGAACTTATGGATAACTATATTCCCATGAAAATAAGTACTCAGTAAATTTCCAAATTCTGGAGGGACCAATAAATGTTTAAATTCTGTTTACAAAGGTATACTTAATAAAATCACTATGAGTCACAGATGGCTTAAGAGAAGAGAGAAAAAGATTTCCTTAAATTGGGAGTAAGTGGGGGAAAGTATTCAGCAACTAGCAATACTTTAAAGAAAATGTTGTAAGAAAAAATATACATATATAAAATCATACTTATCACTTTGACTCAATCCCATATTATTTAGTTCTTGTTCTGTTTGAATCCAGTTTTTCATTAATTCTGGAAATTCTTACCCAGTTCAGTTTTATGATCTTGAAGTTATCAGAAACCTATATTCTAGAATACTTTTCACAGTCTTTTCTGTTCATCTTTCAGAAGATAAAGCACATTTGCAAAACGCATTAAGAGTAAAACAAAACTGTCTGGAAATGAAAAGACTTAAAAATTCCCCTGGTTAAAGATCTGATGAGAGTTCATTATAGTAGAACTGACAAAGAAATTTGGTTATTTCTGTGACACACAGCATTTTAAGATAACTGCAATTACTACCGATAACATTATACAGGACATATCAGATTTCTAGGAATTTCACACAATTTCCAAAGCACGTACATAAATAACACGCATCCGTACAAATATAAGCTAAAAAGGTTTAATATCACTTCTTATTTGATAATGCTTCCCATGTAATTGATATATTAAATAAACCTAATTAGTTTAATATCTCTTTTTATTGGAAAGAGAACAAATCTTTTGAGAAGTTCCCAGGAGCTGATGGAAAATACCAAAGTTAGTTTGAGCCCAGAAGACTTCGTTTAGAATTTGATGCTGGGGATTCTGCCCGAGCATCAAAAGGTTTGAACATTTGACTAAATAGGATCACAGATCATTATGAAATAATACTAAATTATCCCTTTAACCAGAGTAACAGTAGGGGGCACCATGGTGGCTCAGTTGGTTAAGTGTCTGCCTTAGGCATCAGATCATGACTCAGGGTCCTCAGATCAAGCCCCATGTCAGACTCCCTGCTCAGTGGGGAGTCTGTTCTCCCTCTTCCTCGGTTACCCCCTTTCCCCAACTCATGCTTTCTCTCTCATAAAATCTTTTTTTTTTTTTTTTTCTTAAAATTTTTAAGTAACAGTAGTAGGGGTTAACATAAATACAGAAAACCACATACTTGGGAGAAAAACTTAGCTCTCTTCAGAAGACTGGGTTTTCTTAAGTAATCAAAGACCTGATAAAGACAATATGAAGCACACTAAATCGTGTTGTAAGACACAAAATCTTTACTTTTCAGGTAGATAACAAGTAAAGAAAAACCTTTCTTAGTGTCGTATCAGAAGCAGACCAACAGGGGCACGTGGGTGGCTCAGTTGCTTAAAGCCTCTGCCTTCGGCTCAGGTCATGATCCCAGGGTCCTGGAATCAAGCCCCTCATCGGGCTCTTTGCTCGGCAGGGAGCCTGTTTCCTCCTCTCTCTCTCTCTGCCTGCCTCTCTGCCTACTTGTGATCTCCATCTGTCAAAATAAATAAAATCTTAAAAAAAAAAAAAAGACAGACCAACAGTCCAAGAAAACTTTGTTTTATAGTAGATGAAGGACAATTAAGTTTTGCTTTTACAGAAGTACACTTTTGGTATTCTAGTGTGTTTTTAAACCAGAGATATCTGGTTGTCTTAATTACATATATTAGAATTCTTTTTTTTTTCAAAGATTTATTTTTTTATTTGAGAGAGAGCACAAGTGAGCAGGGGAAGGGGCAGAAAGAGAGACTACCCAAGCAGACTCCCTGCTGAGTGTGGAGCCTGATGTGGGGCTCGATCCCGTGACCCATGACATCAGGACCTGAGCCGAAATCAAGAGTTGGCTACTTAACTGAATGAGCCACCTAGGTACCCCTAGAATTCTTAACAAATAGAATTCTTAATTGCCAGGGAAAACTGAGAGTTATAGGTTGGCAAATAGATAAATATTTCATAATTTCAAGAAGTATATTCTTCCTAATAGTAAATTTTTCAACGTGGCAGCAAGGCTGTTTATAAATAGACCCAACTACCCTTAGTTTCTCTGTAAAAGGAGGCAAAAGCACATAAACCTGTGTTCAGTAGTTAATGTTCAGTCATTTATCTTATTTGAAATGATCTAGGTAGTCAATGAGTATCCATTATTTAATTATTTATTTTAAAGATTTTTATTTATTTATTTGACAGACAGATCACAATTGGCAGAGAGAGGAGGAAGCAGGCTCCCGGCTGAGCAGAGAGCCTGATGCAGGGCTTGATCCAAGGACCCTGGGTCATGACCTGAGCCGAAGGCAGAGGCTTTAACCCACTGAGCCACCCAGGCACCCCGAGTATCCATCATTTAACTCTGCTCAGTATAACTCTAAAGTTTCAAGTTACCAAGAAGATTTTGGAAACTATTTTTAAATAGACATAGCATAAAGCATAATTATTGTTGAAAAGTTCCTTTTTAAGTTTTATCTTACTTACATGTATATTTAATTCACTTGTTCTTAACAATTATGTTTAGATTAATCATGAGAATTTCATGAGACATTAAACAGCTAACCATCATCTTAAGTTCTCTTCCTCACTGACAAATTCTCTGAGATAACATGAGCTTATTTGAGTTTTAGTGAACCTAGGTAGAATGAAAGTATTATATTTAATGCTGGTAACTCTGAAGACTTGCCTGTTTTAATTAAACCAATAAAGTTACACTAAGTTTTTTTTTTTTTCCTCTTGAAGGTCATCCTAGATCACATGAACTCGAAAAACTTTTGGGTTAGTTTCCATACTTTTGAGAGTATACTTGGTTCATATAAACACTTCTTTGCCTCTATGCCAATTAAATAGAGCTCTTTACAAAGTAATTTGACATTATGATCTGGGGGTTGAAAAAATACTGCCTATTTATAACATGCCTCTGAATATCACCTTCCAGTCTGGCTAGATTCTAACCATGAAGTTACTTTAACAAAACAAAAAACTCTCAAATACCTTGTGAGGTTCCAGCTGGGACAAACTGTATTCCTGGCTGTACCGAACACTCCCTTAGACGCAAAAGGTCTCCCAAAGAGGGTCTAGAAGTTACTATCTTCTCAAGATCCAGAGCCACTCCTGAAGACAGGCAAGGAAAGGAAGAGTCAGACCATCACCCAGAGAGCCGACAACGGTCGGTTCTGCAAGTGGAGTGCAGCCCACATTTCTGCGGCCTAGGCATGCTCCAACCCGATGGCTGCCAAGCCAAGTTCTGAGGACACAAAGCAAAACAAACAAGAAGGCAGTAGCTGTCCCTAGGAGAGAAAGGATCATAACCAGTGGGTACTTCAAAGTAAATTTACAAGTCACAGTTCTAAGATCTAATTCTTACATATGTTTTTTGCCTGCCAGTATGAACTTTCAGAGAAAGGAACTATGTAAAATTTTACCTTCCTCTCTCAACTGGGTATCCCAGAGGTATAGGAAAGCCGACCCTGGTAAGACTTTTCACCCTTTGTCGGGTCTGGAGAGAGTGGGGTGTCTTAGTAGGTCTAGCCCTAGTCACCAGAAACCATGGAGTAGGAGAAGTGATTTTCTCCTTTACTTCTTATCCTGAATACTTGGCTATGATGCCTTCTTCTCTAGGACACCTTTGTAAGTAGATAAGTTTCAAAGTTCTCCACTGTGGCCTTTGTAATTAAAGATTCTCTTTGGTAAGGTTAATTTGCTTGTTTAGTCTTAGAACAAAATTTTGTTCACCTGAGGTCTCCCACTGGACCTAGTCCCGCTGAAGTCCTACCCAGTCTGTCCCCAGACCCAGTCTGATTTCCGAGTTGGACCCAGTCCGGCCCCAGAACCCGTACAGTTTCTAAGTCAGACCCAGTCTGACTCTGGCTCGTTTCTGGGCCTAGTCTAGAAAAAGAAAGGTTCAAATAAAGTCTGACATTCATAATGTAAAAACCACAGAGGTAGGATCCAGGGTGAACTTAGCTACTTCGTCCAGAGGCCGCGAGAATAGAGCAAGCCCAGGGAGCTCAGCGGGTACCTACGTCTAGTCGTTCATTGCTCCTGGGGGGAGGGGGGTCGTGGGGGGAGGGGGAGGTCTCCTTCACATCCCTCCTTTTAGAGCAGAACTGTTAAAAGATAAACTGAGACATATTAAAAATTGTAAGAGTTTATTTGAGTAAAAATCAATTCGAATTGGGTAACATCCAATCTAGCAGATAGAAAGGAGCTCTGAGGAGCTGCAGGAAATTTTATAGGCAGAAGGGAACAGGAACAAGAAACTTAGGGCAAAAAGCGAGGTGCTTTTGCCAAGTTTCTTTCCTTTGCGGGATGACAAGGGTCTGTCAGGCAGATTACTTAACGAGCGCCAACCAGGTGATTCCTGACAGACTGGTATAGGATTCTGTTTCTGAGAGAGCTGAAACTATAGTTAAGTGTCAGTATGGTGCTTTAGAGCTTAGAATAAGCAACTCCATTTGGGGCCTTTTTTTTTTTTTTTTTTTTTAACAGATGCTATTATTTAACATGTAGCTAGTTATTTTTTCCTTAGCACTATTTGTTTCTTGGAGCTTATAGTTTAGAGATAGTACAATGTGTGAAACATAAATGCAAAAGAAGGAGAGAAAAAAAAAAAGAAACTATTAACTCATTCATTCGTTTATTCATTCGTTTATAAATTAATCAAGTATTTGTTCAGGGGCCCTTATGTACAGGGCACTTTTTTTTTATATTTGATGAGCTCATTCCCCATTTGGTAGAATGCAGAAATTACTGGCATTGACTCTAAATGCTGGATGTGGTTCATCAGAATAGTGGTACTTCGCCCAGTTGAGTTCCCATAGTAATGACATTGCTACGTTATGTGGAGCTAGTCTGCTCTCGTGTGTGTGTGTGTGTGTGTGTGTGTGTGTGTATGTGTGTGTGTGTATTTCTGTCGAGGAGGACAATTTGCCTGATGGAGGAATGGCTTTTGGTTTTTGTGTAGACTTGGCTCATTTCTTCTTCTCTAAACTTTTGTGGATATAGACAGGACCTTCGTTGTCCTTTCTGCCCCATCTTAGTTGAAAAGGAGCAAGAGAGTAGAAGTGAACCGGAGCTGCCTTCGCCCCAACACAGGTAGGCTGCCTTCAGGAAAAGAGCTCTAAGACTGGAGCCCGTGGTCCAGTGACTGCACCCGTGCTGCAAAGAGGGAGTGAGGAGTGCAAGGCCAGTGGAGGTCCGGACATGGCTGGTTTTGTTAGAGCTCTGCGTCCTCTTCTCGGGGATGAGCATGCGTCCTGGATACTTTCTACATTTGTCCCTGTTTGGATGTGAATTCTCTTCATGCTTTCGTTCTAACTAACTGCATAATAAGATATCTGTATCTGACCCAATGTTACTTAAAAATGCTTTCATGACCAAAATATTGAATTCCTGAGTCCGTGCTTCTTAACGTTATGCTGGTGGTTCCCACTCCCTGGCAGACTCACCATCCAGAACAGTACAGAGGCATATCACGGGTCTACTCAGTCAAAATCTTGGGGTCAGAAACTTCAAAACCACACGGTGAGAGCATGGCAGGATAGGAATAAAGTACCTCAAACTCTGCAGACTTGAGTGCATGTGTGTGTGTGTGTGTGTGTGTGTGTGTGCCCGCGCGCTTGAGCTAGCTGAGGTCAAGGCTAAGAGAGATCAAGTTAAATATTGGACATGATAGAGATGCAGAACAGAGACCATGCCCAAAACGTAAAGAATGGCAGAGGAAGAATTGAACACATTTTGGGGGATAGGGAGACCCGGTGATGCTGGAAAAGGAGGAAAACGCTGGTCTCAAAGAAAGGAGATCCAGGATGAATTTTAACCCCCAGTCCCGGTAAGGACTTCACAGTTCCCTGGTGCGATGGTTCATGTTCTCCCCCTTGCGAATACCTGCACCTCCTGTTCCCGGTCGCTGAAACTGCCTTCCCCACACCGCCTTGCCTTGCTGCCCGGGACAGAGCGTCAACCTTAGATACGCAGCCTCATCTCTGTCTTCATTTAAAAGTCCCCTTACCCCCAGGCCCAGGAAGGAACCCCTCTTCCCTGCTTTCTGCCCATGCATCTTTTTTCAAATTCAGCAAATGATAACATGATGGCTGGTGGTAGGCCTTGGGCTCTGACAGCACTCACAGGGCTCCATTCCTTGCTTTGGAGAATGTGAATGTTGGCAACTTTGAAAAGAATCCTCAAATCAGCTTATTGGGTCATTATAATTGAGTACAAGCTGAGTAATCTCTAGAGCACAGAATGCTAAGGCTTTCCTTCCCAGAGACAATAGTAGCAACATATTGTAAAATCATAGGATGAAGGTTCCATGAATTAGGTCTCATGTTGGCCAGCCCCCATGTTCTCAGCACTCGGGGCATACCCCACTGTAGCTGATTCCAGTGTGTCCTTGAGAACTCATTGAACAAACCACCAGACTCCTTCGCACATCCAAGTGAAGAGCTGGCTGCTGGCTCTGGCCCACCCAGTCACCCGGGGATTGATGCAAGGTTGCCATTTGCCTGCTGGGGAAGACCAAGGGGTCTAGGACCTTGTTACCCTGGATTGAAAAAACAGTGACCAGCAACTATCTTCTCCCATTGTTAAGATTAATTGGATATAAGAGTTCTTGCTTAAATCCTGTAGTTAGAATCTATGCACCCAGAAGAATGAGTCTGAGATAGTAAAGAAATCTTTTGCCTTCGGGTATTTCATTATAGCAGAAGGAGGAAATTGAAGGAAAAGAGGTATATAGCAACAATGATAATAATGAGGGGAAACAGTAGAATGCTTATAGTTTGCCAGGCAGTGACCCGTCCTATGTCATTTAGTCCTTGTTACAACCCTCTGGGAGAACTATGATTGGGGTGTGTGTGTGTGTGTGTGTGTGTTTTAGTTTTATGGGGGAGGAAACTGAGGCACATAGAGACTGTAATTTACCAAAAGCACAGTCAGGCAATGGTGCCGTCAGGGCTAGAACCCATGGCAGACTCTCCAGAACTACCATAATTTTATAATCAGGAACAAAATAAGCCCCAGTACCAGGGTGTTTTATGGTTACATCTAAGATGTTAGGAGAGCTTGGCCATCCTTGAGGCCAGGGTCCCGGGCCACTGCCTGGTACCCACTGATGGGACTGAAGGAGGTGAGGGGAAAAGTCTGTGTGTGTGTGTGTGTGTGTGTGTGTGTGTGTGTCTCCTCTCAGCTGTGGAAGCTCCTCCCTGAAGGAGAAGTTAGGAGAACACGTGAACCCCGGGTCCCTCATCCTGCCAGACTCGGGCATTTTTGCATGTATATGGTCTGTCAGGCTTGTCACTGTCAGCAAAGGAGGATATCAGAGTTTTACCCTTACTATCTCAGGTTCCACTCATGCTGACCCTTGGGCACAGTTTTTTTTTCCGAGGCAATAAAAATGAAGCAGCCTCTTTGTTCTTCCAGGCTTAGTTCAGTCCCCAGCCCCATCTGCTGCTTGCCAGGTAGGGCAAAAGCCAGGTCTGAGAGCCATTCAACTGCCTCTTCTCCCCCAACTGTCTGTGAGACATCGGTTAAGTAATTGCAACTCTCAGAGCCTAGTTCTTTTTCTGTGAAGTGGGTACAGTAATCCTTCCTTCACAAGGTCTCACTGGGGCTATGACTTCCGGAGCATCAGAATCAGGGCTTTCAAGTTGTTTGCCAAACATTTTTTGTTTTCCTTCTCTTTATTCCCTTATTTACTGTAGACACGGTAGTGTCCAGGATTCCTGGCCTCTGAAATCCTATTAATATTTTTTAACTAGTTTTCTCTATGCTTTATATATGACCTTAATTGTAAGCCATAAAGTACCCAAAGTTTAATGCTGTGTTTGTGTAAAATGTGTACCTGGTGAAGGACAAGCTATCAATAATGACAGTTGTTCCTGTTACTGTTTCAGAAACCAGGCAGGGTAGCTCCTAGGTTTTTCTCTTTGTGTAGGTGAAGTGTGTAGGCTCAGACAGGTGAAGTGACTTGCCCACATTTGCACTGTTAATTCATGGTAAGTCATTAATAGAAGCCTCTGTCAGATCCCAGTGCTCCTGCATCATCTCAGGGTTAGACAGATTGCCTGAGGGCATTTAGGACTAGGAAAAAGTCTGCCTACCTCCTTATGGCCTGGCCGGGTGAGTCCCAGCCCTTGGAACCGTTTGGAAACTGCAGGAGCCTCCAGCGGGTGGGGAGTGGAGACAGACAGGACAGTCGCGTACCTTGATGCCTGCTTCCCGTTCTGCTCCGAAGTGGCTCCACGTAGCCCCTCTTCCCAGCCTCCCCGGGGCCGCCCCGGCCCCTGCGAACCAGCCTCCTAACTTTTTCTTTAGAAAAGAAGACAAACCTTTGGATTTTTAGAGGGTCTCTCCGAAAGATAGGGGTGTGTGTATGTGTGTGTGTGTGTGTGTGTGTGTCTAAAATCGGTGCCTGTTAAGGAAAGCAAATCCACGGGGAACTCCAGGGCTCCATAAAATGTTTGCCGTGCTGCAGTTTCTCTGCCACACAGTGTGGAAGGCAATTATCTTCGGAGGGGATTCCGCAGCCCGGCGCGGGCTTCCCCGGCGTAAGATTTATTGTCGGCTGGATTGGGTGTTCTTTATAAGAGCATTTACTCGGCATCTAAAGCGCTGTCAAGAGTGCTACTTCCTGAATGCTTTTGAGGTTGCAACTGCTAAGCTTCATTTTCCCGTCTTGGAGATATATTTTTGAAATGGTATGCAGGGATTTGTAAGGCCTCGTGCTTTCCATTGACACTGACAGGAGCTGCACCGTTAAACCCCTGCACACTGCTGCGGAAATTTACCCCCTAATGCCCAGAGCCCTCCCGCAGGCCTGTCTGGCCTGCACGTGCAGAGGGTTCCCCGGAGTGGGGGAGAGGGCATGGGAGCGCGTCCCGTCCCGTTGTTTTGTGTTTAAGTCATGTCAGCTAATCAGTCTCAAAGTTAACTGTTTGCTTATTTAAACAAAGGAGAGGCAAAAGCTCTTCTTTGGCTTTTCCCCCCTTTCCTTTATGTGGATCTTATGAATGCCAGAGGAAAACTTGAGCTTCGAGTCAGCTAAATATACTGTATCATGAAACCTTAGGGACCACTGAATTGGGAACAGTGGCCCTTTACTGCTAAGAAGGTGTTTTATTGAAAATGCGCCGACAGGCTCTCCCCGGAGAGGGAGCAAAAGAGAAGGCAAGATGCCCCACAGTAATACAGGTTGTTCTCTTAGGCAAGCTAAAATGTAGAGTTTGGCACTTCTGGGCTGTGATCCGGCCGGCCATCGACGAGACGAATGTGCATTTTTACATTAAAAGTGCCATATTTCACCGGCCCTGGCCCCTCCCCCAGTTTTTTAAGTGTCTTAATTTATATATTCCAGTTAACAGTTCATTTCTCTCCAGCTTTGAAAAGTTGTCTTTTGAATAAATGGAGGTAGTCAAAATTTCCTAATCCTGGCAGGCTTACCAGCAGAGGGCAGGCGTAAAGAAGGTTTTGCTAGGAGGGTGTGTCAACCTAGGGTCACAGGAGGGTGGCGTTGCAGTGGGAGGGAGACCTGTGAGCCTCCTTCGGAGGGCGAGATGCAACACGTTCCCTCTGCCTCTTTCCAGGCCTGCTGCAAGCCCCACGTCTCCGGAAAAGCTGACTTTACTAAATAAAGGTGGCCAGTTGCCTTTATCAGATTTTCAGCGATTTCTCCATAATTAAACGTTCAAAAAAATATTCAAATGTCATTTCATGCCCCCAGAGCCATCTATTCTTGTCCCTTCGCTGATCCATCCAGCTCTTGTTACGCTTAAATCCGAGGGTTTGCGTGGGGGTATGCCAGGAACGCTGTTACTCTTTGGAGAGGAAATACGGACTCACACTTGATGGTCTCACGATTCGTTCTTCCTGATACCCAAAGGACGAACCTCTTTGGGAAATGCTTTCCTGCCCCCAAACATGTACCTTTTGAGAACTTTGCACATTTCCATGTAATCTGTTCTCACCTTATGGCAGAAGCCGTCCACTAACACATTTTACATTTTATTAAAACAAGGGATTATAGTTTTATCGTAAATGAGAGAGAATAATTTGTTACAGTCCATGAGATGCAGACTTAGGACGGGATGTAGCCATTTTTCTTTCTGTGTAAGATTTTGTTTACTGGTGATTACATATGATTTTGTTTTCTGAGTGTCTTGATATTTAGAATGAGGAAGGTTGGAGGGGGGGGTAAATGTTTTCCATAGCTTATTTCCTCATCATGTTCCTAAGTCACGGGAATGTTGACATGTAATTGTGTATATATAAATTAACCAGGAGCACTGGCATTATAAAATGTTGCATTAAATGAAGATGGTCCTGACAGTATAGAAGGCGTCAAAAAGAGAAATTTAAACTCCTATGGAACAGTAGGAACGCATAGTCCTTTCCCCTGGTCACGCAGGCACAGACCAAAAGCAACATATTTAGGGGCACCTGGGTGGCTCAGTCAGTTAAGCATCTTCCTTCTGCTCGGGTCATGATCTCAGGGTCCTGGGATCGAGCCCCATGTCAGGCTCCCTGCTTAGCAGAGTGTCTGCTTGTCTCCCCCCCCCCTCCCCCGCTCATGCTTGCTCACATTCTCTGAAATAAAATAAATAAAATCTTAAAAGACATAATGACCTGTATGGTCAGCATAGACTTAAGCATGACATAAACGGTATCGACACAGAGCTGACTGCCTTAGCTCCCTGTAGATAGATGATGTATTAATTTATGTTTTTAAGTAAAAGCATAGAAGGAGCTGTGGTTCCTTGGAGACAAGTGCCCAAATCTCAGTATTCGGGCATTGGTGTTACAATTTAGTACCTGTAATTGGCAGCTGGTTGGCGGTCTTTGGAGGCCTCAGAAAGACTAAATAAAGCAGGACTCCCTCTGGAGGGACTCACTTCCCTGGGCAGGTCATCAAGGCTGTTACTACAGTGAGGGATTCACCATTTTCTCTGTAGCAACAGTCACTCGGTCACGTTTCTTTAAGTTCCTTCATTTCAGAATACCAGTTTTGGGTACTCCCCTAAATTATTTGGAAAAGAGAGAGGAAGTGTTAATGCAAGCGTTGTTTGGAAAAAGATGGGCAATTGAATTACCATCTTGGCCTCTGGTCACACAGTTGATTTTTCAACCCATCAAACTGTTCATCAATTTTTATTTCACTCAGTCTGGCAAATGAACTTTCTGGCAACAGAAGTCGCAGTAGTTACCCATGAGAACCTGGTACCATAACTGACTGTATCTGAGGAGGTCTCCCACTCTCACTGTTGCTGGATATATGGGAGCCAGTGTTCATTCACGTGTCCATTCCTTGGTTATTTTCAAGCAGCTTCTGGCAAGGCAGGACCTCAGCTGGAGCTGAGGACCACGTGGGCCAGGAACCATGGCCGGTGTCTCCTTCCCTGCCATGCCATTTATCAGCATGTAGGAATAATGTACTGACAACACGCTCCTTCTGACTCTTCATTTAATGCATCTTCTCTCCATTCAGGGCTCTGAATGGGCAGTAAAACCTTTCACTTTTTCCTGCATTCAAGGCTAAGGCTCAGCAGAACCAAGTATAATACATGATTTTAGTCCCAGGTGTGTTATTTGGTGGTTAGAGTTTGGTGTGGGATCATAGTAATCTATTCTTAAGTACACAGCCAGCTGCACAATGGACTCATTTAGCAACTGACAGGTTTCTTAATATGTGGTGTTTGAACAAGGGCTGTATCTGTTGTGGGTGTTAGGATGTGGGCATCAAAAATATTTTTAAGTATGGTATTTAGCATTTCCTTCACTCTTCCTTTAACATTAGCTCCCCCCCCCCCCAGGTATTTATTTTAAGCTATCATGGCCATTCTTTTTCTGAAAGTTGGTTTCTATATCTGCTTCCCCTTGTGGACCTCAGTGCTTAGTTAGGTATGTTTGATTCTTAGAGGGTGAAAAAAAAATCACAGTTGGCTTTCTAAACCTTAGTTTTGTCCTCTGTGAAGTGGGAATTGCCGTTTCTTTTCAAGTTAGGACAATTAAAAGAGACCCTGTTTCTAAAGCTCCCACAATACAGATGCTGCTGTTTGGGGGTGAGAGGAATTGCTTTCTGACCTAGCCTTCTCCAAAGCAACCTGGCCCTCTTGGTAATGAATCAGTGATATTAACTGAGTCTTCTAAGTTTTAACCATAGGTTTTAACATTTTCAATTGTGCTCCAGCAGTGCAAGATTTTAGTTCTCACCGAATCCCAGAAACAGCACAGGTTGACAGGACCACAAGGAAAGGGATCCTGAGAGAGTCCCGAATCAAATGAAAATGGCCTGGGCATATACACAGCTTCTCCAGGTTTATCACCGATGCTACATTTCCTTACCTAGAAGTAGTACGTGAGTCACCATGTCATGTTTGGAGAGAGGGTGGGAAGGCTCCAGGTGGCCTCTGAGTTAGCTTGCTAAATTACTTCCCTCTCCAAACCGTCACACCACCACCACCCCCTCCCCGACAATCCAAACCATCAGTCCTTTAAACACCACCTCCCCAAGGGGCCTTCCCAGACCTCTCCTGCTCAGGCTGATCTCCCCCTTCTCTGTGGTCCCATGGTGCTCAAAGCCACCGCTGTGCAATTTAGTGCTTGTGTAACCAGCGCCTTGCGTCACTCTCTAATTATTTTGTGTAAGGCTGTCTCCACAGGCTGGCTCATAAGCGTCTGTAATGTTTGTTGTTTGCTTGTTTGTTTGTTATTTGTTCTGATGCTTTGGAGACTTAGCTGATAAACACTGACCTGCAAAGGAGTTAGTCCAACTTGTAAAAGCATGCCTGAGTTTTATGGATGCTTCACCAAGAACTCGTCTTTGAAAAACATGAATTGCCTATACAGAGTTGCACCCCATTTTGTCCACAGATATCATATCTCAAGTTAATTTGAATACCTTTGAAAACAATCAAGTGTATTCTGAAATGACCATTTCCACTTTCTCACTGTGCATTGGTTGAAGGGAACTTCCTATATTTTTATTTCCTGTTTTTGGGGGCTCTGGCAGCCCCTCCCGGAAGAGTGTCTTGTCTCTTTAAGAGTCAGAAGTCTCCTGATTCCAGGTACATTCTGGCAGATTTAGGGCCCTTCTCCCCAAAAAGGAACACCCTCAGTCCTCCATTGAATATTCATGAGAGGGTGGGGTCACATTTTTTGTGACCTGAAAAATGCCATTAATAAATTTGTTGTCTGACACAAAAACACTTTAGGGTGGAGAGTGACCTGCCATGCACCCATTTAACATCGGATCATAAGTTGACAGTCAACTGAAGCTTTTGTCTCTTTTGCAGCCAGATTGATGGGGGAATTTTCTGCGCCCCCGCTGACCTTATTGAGATTCAGGCATTTGCTTGATTGGAAATATTATCAATATACTTCCTGGTTTGTAGTTACCTGCATTAAACGCTTCAAATGGAAAAACACGTGCAAGTAAAACTCCTGGTACTGCCCCGTTAGGATTTGTGGTCTTTTTGGTTTTTGTTTTTTTTTTTTTTAATTGAGGGAGAATAGGTAATCCCTGGGGTCACTAGTTTTCCTGTTTTTGAAAAAAATAATAAATAAAAACGTTTGAGGTTGTTTTTTTTTTTTTTTTTAAGTATAGGCCAAGAAGTTTCTCTCTAAATTTAAAGATGATAAATGCTGCCGAAAATGATTGGATTAACCTGGCATTCAGATCTTGCCAGTTGAGCCAACAAAGTTTAGCATATTGGTGACTTTTTTTTTTAACACCATACTCAGCTTTAAATAGCATTAAAGAGCAGTGACTATTTCTGATAGAGGTCCTCTTCAAGTGCTTACTGAGAGTAGCTTTTGTTGTTGCTGTTGTTGTATAAATAAAAAAGGAATTTAAAGAATTATTTCTTAGCGAACTTGGAGCAGATGCCTTCTCGAGCAGCTGTCGTTCTAGAGGGGAAGTAGCTCGGTTCAGCGACGAGGCACGTTCGGTTGTTATTTATTTCAAGCCCCGTGTCGGGTTAGTTTTCCTCCGCGCGCACAAGCACGCTTTGGCGAGCCCGACTCTTGGAAAGAAAGGAGGTGGGGAGCGGTTGGGGGGGGGGGGTTGAGGTGGGGGGAGGCCGAGGCTTGGTGAAACCCTCGTCCTGAAGCGAAAGTTCTCAGCAGAGGCCGTTTTCGAGGAAAGCGCTTCTCTGCGCTGCCTTGGAGCCCCGCATCCCCTTCCGATTCTGAACAGTTGCTCGGAGCAATCGGGGGGTGCGCGGGGCGCGCCGGCTCCCCTCCTCTGCCTCTCGGGGTCCTCCGAAAGGTTGGGACAACTCTTTGTCAGTTTCCAAGACGAACCAAGCACGCAACCCAGCCCCAAGCCCCAAACCCGCAGCCCCGGCCGGCGGGAGAGATGCGCGCCGCGCCGGGCTTCCCAGACGTCAGCCGGAGGCAGGTCAAAGGGTTAACAGCAATTAAGAGGAGTTGCTCTAGAGACAAAAGCAGGATTTCGCCGGAGCGTGATTTCACCTGCCGCGCGGAGGGGGCCGGGGCGCGCGGGCGCGGGGAGCGGGCCGCGGAGCCCATTGTGTGGGGCGCGGCGCGGCGCGGCGCGGGGTGTTTAGAGGCGGGTTGTGATTGGTGGAGCAGGGCGGGGCGGGTGGGCGCGGCGCGGCGCGTCTTGTCAGCCCGCGAGCCGGAGCGCCCCTGCGCGCGTGCAGTCCGCCTGCACGCCGAGGCCGCCGGACCCCACGCCCGGCCCGCGCGGGCGCCCCGAGCCGGCTCCGCGCGCCTGGCGGCTACATGGAGAGTGTCAGGTTGGTCCCTATGATTGATCTTTGCCGTTCTGCCCTCCTTCCCCGGGCTCCGCGGTGCCAGCTTCCTGGGGCCTCGCTGGGGAAGGCTGGAGCGCCAGAGGGTTTCCAAGTTGAGTCTTTTTAAAAAATAATAACAACAATTGCTGTTTACCAACTTGGGTGGGAGTTGCGCTCTGGAAGTGGAGGCGGGGAGGGAGTGAAGAGGTGGGATGAAGGAGCTACAGGCCTGTGGGTCCTGGAGAGAGAGAGGCTTTCCCCCCCTTTCTCTCTCTCTCTCTCTCTCCCCCTTTTTTTTTTAAATGTTCATGGGTGGGGTGTACTGGAGAGTTGGAGGAAGTCCTGCTTGTGTGTTGCTCTCGCGCTCTCGCTCTCTTTTTCGTTTGCGATTCATTTTCTGCTGGTCTGGCCTTCACGCAGCCACTTTGGTAAAGCCCTCGCCATCACTCCATTCGGGGACGTATCTGGGGTGTGATTTATGTCACTTTCAGAGCGTGTGAAATATACAAGGAGCCTTCCATCTCAGTGTAACCCGTGTGGATGTTTCTTTGCTTCTGATAGTTTTGTTTCTATATCTGTCTAGGCTATTTTCAGCTTAGCTGTTCAAATTCAAGGAGTTCACACACAGCAAAGAGGGGGAGGGGGGGAGGAATAAAGCCCCACACCAAAACAGGCAGGCGAACTAAGGGACACTGGGGCAGGTTGGGGAGTCTCTGGCGTCTGGTGCATTACTTTGCCGATTAATTAAGTAGGGAGCAGGGTTTGGGTTAGGACGTGCAGCCGGCTGAAGAATTGCCACGGGGTACTCCAATCTTCCCGGGCTCTGAATGTAACTAACTCAACTGTCAAAACTGCCTGAAAGACGGTCCGTGGAAAGGAGACTTCCGCCGCCCCCCGGGAGTCGTGATGGGAAGGAGGGGGCCTTTAGGAAGTAGGTGGTAAAGTTTTAGAGCAAAGTACATATAGACTCTTCCTCTTTGGGATTAACTCCTTCAAGGCCTACCAGCTATAAGGAAAATATAATAATTTTATATTCTTGTCCACACAGACCAAATGTTCTAATCAAGCCAATTTAAAAATGCAAATCACCTAATTTCCATAGATTCCAACATTCTGAAAGTGACACATTTGGGGGGAAAATTAAGCCTGATAACAGGAAATGTGAATCATACTATCAATGACTAATCCTCCTAAGAAAAAAATAAGTTGCATTTATTTTATCATTAGGAAGTCAGTGTTAAAGAAGCCAAAAAAAAAAATATATATATATATATATATAATTTTTTTTTACTTTAAATCAAGTGAAGTTTTTTATTTTATAAGTGGCCCGGTGTTGCTTTTTTGTTCGTTTGTTTGTAAAAGATTTTCTAAGAGGAATGTGTATGTGCAGTCAGAGATGGTTATGTGGTAAAGTGTTCAAGCTAGCATGTCATTGTCAAAGACCTCAAACATGATCCCATTGAGATTCTAGTTTAGGATTTGATGTGTTGCTGTTACTGTTGTTTGAAAGAATGCAAAGCGTTCTTGGATGTTAGGACTTAACACTAAGTAAACCAAATGAAGACAGAAGCACATTCTGAATACCCTTCGCATAAATTGAAAAAATGTCTACTTCTATTTTATGTGATTCTTTGTAGCTGCCTGACACATTTCAGTGAAAAGTGTGTAAAAATGAAACCAAAATACAGACTGCCTACCCAGAGACAGTGGCTGACTTACTCTGGGATGTGATAGAGTTGAACTGAAAACGGATTGGGCTGACACTTGATAATCAAAGTTGATTTATTGTTCATTAGTACTGCATTAGCCCTTTCAGGCAAGACAGTTATTTGTGTAGTGGCCTGTCAAGAGCGAGACTGCAAGCACCTGTCATTTCTAAGGCATGAGATAAGCAACTAAATATTAAGATGATGCAAATAAAAACACATGATGTTTTTTTTCTTTAAGAAAATGGGTCAGTATCCATACATAAGAAGAAATCTAGAAATTTGTGGGGATTTTTGTTGTTGTTGTTGTTCCACACCCCCTCCCCCAGGACTATGCTTAGAATGAAAGCAAGGGGCTTTATATTCTCCTGTTTACCCTAAGAACTTTCTTTCCTACTCCTATGTGCAGTTCAGCTGATAAAAAGTTGGTCAGTTAAGGAAATGAGAAGCCTAACCTGTCAGTTTTTTAATCTGAGTAATTCAGGAAAGGTAGGCTTCCTATTTGTGTTGTGTTTTTAAATAAATTTATTTCATTAAAATGAAACTTTCCTAATCATGGGCTGATGGTATGAAAATGTGATGACATCATAGGTAAGCTATGATAATGTCGGATGGTAATGTCAAGTGCGTTTTCTGCAACATGTTTCACTCTCGATTTTCTTCTTCCCTCCCTGGAAGGGAATGATCTCATGACATACAATAGAAAACAACCCAGGTGTCAAAAGAAAACAAAATTAGTGAACTTTTGTCTGCAGCCATAGAAACGCGGATTAACTCATATTTTTCCAGAGGATGGAATGGAAACATTCTGCATGAGGTTATATAGTGTATTGTCTTCTCTGCATTTTCATTTGACAGGGATTTTAGAGTCTGTGATCTTAATTAAATCTCAACTAGCTGAAATAATGCTTCTAAAGGCATGCAGTGTTGCGTAACCTTGCTCGGTTGGTAAACCATAAATCACCAGAAAGCTTATGATAGGAATGGTTGGTTTGAATTTTTTTGTTGTTGTTTGCAGTTAAATGTACCTTAAAAACAAAACCCTCACCATTGCTGCCTTGTGTTTGCACGCTGTCAGAAGCTGTCACTTGAAAGATAAACTCTTTCATGACACTGACCAGTTCTGCAACTTTTCAGACAGCCTCCACACAATTGTAAGATACAGTGAAATTAAAATCCAGATTAATTAAAAACAATGAAATTCCAGATTTATCTTGTTTCTGAGATAATCAGGAGAGAATATTGTGACCAGCTTCTCAGCTTGAGCTAAAATTTGAGTAAAATTTGAATTGGCAAAAAAGAAGGGTGGAGGGATTTATTTTATTATGTGGTCTAGTTGTAGAGGAACATCACTAAAGAGAAACTTAACACTAGGCTCCTGGTAACTGGTCAAATATCATAGCCAGTTAGAATCCACTTCTGGTAGTTCTTTGACTTATAAGCAAGGGATAAGGCAGCAACAGTTGACTAGAGAAGGTTGGAATAAATAAATACGTAAATTGCATCTGTGTGTGTTACGTGCTAAGCTATGAATTCTTTGCTAAGGAGTAATAATCATTAAGCAGCTATTAACTAGTCCTGGTTTTACAAATTCTACTAGTGCTTGTAAATACCGAGTTATTTACTTTGAGAGTCTTCAAATCAGATGTTTTTAACTACTAAAATTTTTGGAAGCTGTCTACTTATAAAAATTTGAGAACACTATCTTGTCATATATTGATTTTATATACCTTTGTACATAATATTTCATATGAGGTTGGGAATGATGTTGCTGATGAGCTGTGGATCTTCTGGGGCAGAGAAGGAGTGCAGTTTTATGTATACCTGCATGGCTAGATTTGGGGATAGTCCTAACTCCCTAAGCTAAATGTGTTTTTGTTTGCTGCAAGGTTTCTTTTCTTGGAAGCAGCATGGTATTTCTGGACATTGGTTTTAGTCATTTCTCAGTGTACAAATACCTTTTATTTTTTCCCTCCTCGTACATGGCAATCTACATTCAGCTTTATTTATTTATTTATTTATTTCATTAAAAAAAGAAAATTCAGGTGCCTGTTGGACGATCGTCTGCACACTGTAGGGACTTGAATTATCTGGAAAGAGCTAAACTGGGCCTCTACTTTAGGGCTGTAGGAATAGTCTCTGAGTCCCTCTTCCAACCTGGCAGTTTGTTTGAAGAAAAATTAATTTGGAACAAGGAAAAATGAATATTGAACACGTGCATTGTACCTCATTTTCAAACCTGGTTAAAAGCAGCTAATCAATGAAGATGCAAGCTAAATGTTATGGTGCACTTTTTAAGAATACCTTGGTATCATGTTTTAATTTTTAAGCTTTATCTTGCCCTTAAATCTGAAACATCATTGTTCAAATAACTGAGAACAAGGTAAATCAACAACATCAAAAAGGTCGGCTGCTGTGATTTCTCAAGGGCTTGTTATTTTGTACTTCCCAATTCTATTTGATGTCTTGACAAAACAAGATGACACAGGGGAGAATACATTAAATTTTGATTTTTTTCATCTAACCTGTTACAGTTGTGGCAGCTTAATTTCTTTCACTTTTTCCTGAAGATTTTTCTTTTTTCTTTTCTTTCTTTCTTTCCTTTTTTTTTTTTTTTTTTTTTTTTTGTACAATTACTCTAATTGTCATACCACTTCATGAGGCGAGTCCTCACGGATTTTCCCATTTGCCTTGATTTTACTAGGCATTTTTGAACACATTTTGACCTTTAACATATAAGGAGCTTTGGGTAGGCTTTGTCTTCATTAGAAATATATCAGTGAAGGGTGAGATTGTCAAAGAAGCAACTGATGTTTTCTCATTAGAATCTAATTTGCACCCCTTGGCTTAACTGATGTAGAAGGTGCAGGTGTTGGAAACAGGTATGAGAACCTGCACAATTTGAGAAACTTCAGTTGTAATTCCGAAAAGGGGTGATTGCACAGCAAGTCAGACCTTACAAAACTTTGGACTGAGCTAATTTTGGCCTATCTGCATGTTAAAATCCAAGGACAGCCCTCCCCCTCCATCTCACAATGTGGGGGGAAAAAACATGTTTGCAAATTTAATTCTTGGTCTTAGAAAATTCTTTTTTGGACAAAAGGTAAACATTTTAGTTTTCTTCACTGAACAGTATCCCTCGATCCATAACTGTCTACAAGTTGTTTTCCTTTATGTGCATCCTGTGTGTGTCTCAGATAGCAGTGGTACAGTTGCTATCTCTTCTCACTATTTTTGAATAATGCTTGATTTTAAGAGGACTTACTAAGCCATGGCCTCTGCCTTTTCTTCTCAAGAGCTAAAGAGAACTGTGGATAGAATCTTCACTGGGGTTTCTTCTTGGGAGAGTTCTCCCCTCCTCCTATTTGCAGCACTTAAAAATGATTTTTGTTGTTGTTGTTAATATAAAATGTCATAGCAGCTTTGATCCACGTACACCACGTACATTGTTTGCCATCCCTCCTACAGGAGAAAGATTGAGGGAGGAAAGAAGAGGCATTTTCTCTTGATTTAAATAATAATAATAACTGTTGCTAAGTTGAAAAGATGAGTGCTTATTGGATGATTATTTTCATGTGTAGCTTCCATTGTTTCCTGTATTTAACAGGCGCTAATGGGAGAAGCGATTTAATTTATGTAAACTTTACATTTTTATGCAAATGAAGCTGATATTTATTAGAGCTAAAACAATTATGCTGGCTCTTAGTGGAGTATATGCATGGGAAATGTTACAGGAGAGCAGTTGAGGTTCCACTAATGCCTCTGCTGTAAACAAATATGAATTTCTGCCACTTTTGAAAATTTAAAGACAAAAGAGCTCGGAGAGCTTTGCCAGAGATTGCTTATTAGGGATGATAACCTGAAATAAGTCCTGATTGGCAGGCAAGTCTTGGCCATACAATTCTTCCTGAAAGAAAGATAGCCTTTCTTGATAGAATGTAATAAACAAAATGATAAAAAATGAAATGCTAATTGCATTTTAAAGAGGTCTTTTTTTTTTTCTAAAATTTTAATAGGTGGTTGTATTGTTACTGAGAGAACAGTTATGCTAATGACTGACTACTTAGATGATTTTGCATTAATATAATAACCATTACCTGCCTTAATGCTTTGTACAGTATTGTGGCAAAATAGCTAAGTCTAAAAGAGTTATACAAAAAAGCAGAATTCCATAATGAAACAGAATTATACTTTCCACATGAATAGCAGGCTTTTTTTTTTTTTAATTTTCTGAAGACTGAAATATTATGTCAGAAATGTATTTTCTTTCCTCCATGATACAGCTACCTTGCATGGTGTCTAGGCGAATGTGTTTTGTTTGGTTTTGTTCCCCACCCCCTTCTTTCTTTCTGGATACCTTGGGGAATAGATAGAAGCTTCCTAACTTTTTTGTTTGCCAATGTATCAGTTGTTTCCATTGGCTTATTAATTCTGAACACTATTGTCTTTCACAGGGGTGATGGTATTCATGAAGTGGTACTTCTTTTCTTTTCTTTTTTTTTTTTACACAGGTTAGCTTCTATAGGTTATAGAAAATTTTGTGTAGGTTTTTTGTTTTTGTTTCTGTTGTTTTGGTTTAGTTTTTTTGGTTTTTGGTTTTTTTTAATAGAGCTATTTTCTTTGTTTGGTTGGGTTTTGCTCTTCTGGACCCTTCTAATTTAATTTGTTTTGCTCTTGTTATTTGATGAACCAGTTAACGCTGTCTGACCTGGTCCAGTTATCATCCCATGCCTGAAGTCTGGAAGGTTATCGGGTTTCCTGGGACATATGCGTGGTGAATAACAGAGATTAAAAATAGTTTCTAATTTATTAATCCAGATTAATGGAAGTAAAATAGGACTTAAATTTTTCTGTCTTCTCAGTTTTATTATTTGTACACTTAGCAACTAGGAGAAGACGCTGATGACAAAATGTATGTGTGTTTACACTGGGCAGTGTTTACTGAGAGTTAACGTGAGTGAGTGTAAAGAGAAAGAAAAAAAATGATAGCGTGTTTTTCGTGTCATCTCCTCTCCCACCCAATTCCTCCAATTGTCTCTTAGATTAGCAATGAGTATTGTTTCTATGGGTGTTTTTGTTTGTTTGTTTGCTTTTTTAGATGTTTTTCCCCACCCTGTCACCTACCTTTCCCCTTCGGGAATAAAGGGCACTAATAAGGCCTATTATTTTAATAGTCTTCAGGCCTGCGGATGATAGAAAGTCAACTGGAAGCAAAAGAAAACTGTGGCAGGCAGAATTGATACAGCACTGTATGGGCTTCTACCAGCACTTGGGAGTGCACTCGACATTTTCCCAGTTACTGGTATTAAGGTAGTAGCAGGTCCCTACTAGCAGCGTTCAGAGGGAGGGCCAAGCACAGCTGAATTTCTGCCATTCCCGCCAGTTCACGTGCACCTGGGACCAGCCACACCCAAATGGTATCAGTCAACAGTGTACCATGCAGTGTCTGTGTTGTGTTTTTTTTTTAATTCACGATTTCCTCTTGCAACTCAACGAAAGAGTGTTAACTGTGTGTGTTTTTTTTTAAATTCAGTTTTGTATGCTAGCATTCTTTAAATGTCTGCCAGAAGTTTAATTTGAATTTCTGATCCCTGAAGGCAGCTAGACAGAATCATTCTAGTTCTTCATAAATTGCCTTCTATGATTCATTGTTAACTCATAAAACACACTCATTTCTATATTCTCAAACAGTTAAGGTAGTTACAGCATCAGACATATAAATTTTTTTTTCACTATCTTTAAATTGTCATTGGAGAAGGAAATCAAGAATTAGTTGAAACACCCACTTCAGGCGTGAGCCCCATAGCACAGGAAAACATCAGAATTTATTGTTGTTGTTGTTGTTGTTTTTAATCTCAAGGAGGGTAAGGTAGATGGCATATAATCTGGAAAAAATAAAGTTTAGTTTTGACTGAATAGTCTCAGAGAGGGGCCCATGAATAGTTGAGCACCGTAGTTAAGAACTCACATGACTGTTTTAAATACTATTGATTTAAACCACTGGCTAGATTTTATGAATCACGGCGTAATTTCTAAGCTTTGGCCATATTTCTCAGTGCTAAAGCACTCTCTCTTGTGTGCCTTTAGCCGCTTTCCAGACATTCAACACAGGATTAAATGATAGTAGTTACAGTGATCAATAGGTTAAGACCGGTACGATCACTCTTGCCGCTAATGACCTCAGTAGTAATGGGCAATAAAGTGTGGACTATAATAGCCTCTCACTGGTACTGCATGCCCTTTGATTCCTAGTATTAGTAGGGACTAGCTACATGAAAAAGTTGGACATTGGGAGTTAAGAGAGTGGATATGTGTAGGCTCTCTTTCTTAACTATTTAAAACCTTAAACTGTGCTCAGATTTTTTTTTTCCCCCTCTCTTACCCAGGCTGGTTTCTGGTCCATTTGGATATGTTTGTTAAAACCTTCCATAACCCATTTTCAAGACACGTTGGAGCAGAAACTGGGGAAATCTCAGTTTTATCACATTTATAAATTAAGCTCAGGCCCACTTTGGAGGCTCACAAGCAAACTGGTGTGAAAATGTGGTTTCAGATAGTAAAAGCAAAGTTGAGGCCATCAGCATATAATAGCCCACTCCTGGTTATTCAGAGACCCTGTGCCAGGCGGGAGGATTATTCAGGCTTCTCACCTCTCTCCCTCCTTGGACTGTGCCTGCTGCTTGAGCATCTTATTACTCACCAGCACCTCCATCAAAATGTCCAAAGGGAAAAAGAAGAGGAGGGTCAAGTTCATTGTAATGTTTAGTAACAAGAGAGTAACATTGTATTCTTCAGTAACGGTTCAGTTATTTAGGTTGAATAAATAACCCTGGGAGAAGCACATTTAACTATTGGCCATATGCAAGGGTTTCAAAATATCTGTATACGCCAGTCCTTTTTTTAACTTTTAAAATCGATTTTACTTAAGTATAATTTACATACAAGAAGATCGCTTGGTTGAAGGGTACAGTTGGAAGAGTTTGAGCCATTGTGTACACTCAGTGCAACTACCTCCACAGTCAAGATAGATGGCATTTCCATCACCTCCAAAAGTCCCCTTGTTCCTCTCTCAGACGTAGACTTTCCATAGTTCGTTTTAAAAAATTGTGACCAAGAGATTATGATGACTTCTGTTACAACTGTTAATTTCGTGTTCATCACCCGTTTAAATCTTACACCACCCTATTCCTGTCTGTTTTCCTGTTCATCACCATCAGAAATTTGGCTCAAGAATATTTATATTGTACGTCATCCAAGAAACGCAGAGGAAAAAAGAAACCTTAAACATGGTTCTTTTGTTTGCTTAATCAAACCTCCCTGTATGATGATGCAACTCTCAAGGAAAAGTAAACTTCTATTGTGATATGTTGGCTTTAGCAGCTCGAAAGATAGCGATTGGCCCCCCATACATTTTGAAAAACTTTAAAAGTTTCTTGTGTGTGAAGACGAAGTAGACTGATTGGAATTAATTTATAGATGGTTAGATGTTTTGATAATGCCTTCTTGTGTTTGCCCTAGATTGAATGCAAGTTCACTGTTCTAATCATTGGTGATATTTCGTGCTGCGAAGTATCTTTTTAAAAGGATAATTTATCCATTCATATACATCTGTCCCTTTTTGCATATAAAAATAGTCAGACATGCCCATCTGTTTTAAATTACAATGTATCTACATCTACACTTAAAAGGCCACTGCAATGGGAAGAATTTGGTGATGACCTTCCAGAGTTAGGTTAATGAAATTTTTCAGATGTTCTAGCCGGTGTTTTCCAAACAATGTGAAACTTGCACATAAACATCTCCCCACACAAAACATGCCCACAACAACAGTGCAGCTTGTTCACTGTACATGAATCTGACCTTCAGGAACCATTTTTAGTTCATCAAAATTAGTGATGCTGAGAAATCGGGACATCAGTGCATAATGACTGTGAAATTAGGAATGAGAGCTCGCTATGCAAATGACAGGACAAATCATGTGAAAAAGTCAAGATAAACTGCATATTAAGACATTATGTTACATAAAATTAATACTGCATTTCTCCCTTTTGCTTACTGCTCCCCTGAAAGATTTTTTAATTCTTTTATCTTCTGATCAGCTATTGTCTGCCGGATTTTTTTTTTTAAGTGGCACACAGGCAAAGTGCAAAACATGTTATTACCTTTTATTGTAATACATGAGATGACAGGAGATCCTTTTTAACAAAGTATATCCTTTACTGCTTCTAGCTTCTTGCTGTCACATGTTTGATTAGAAACCAAAGAAAAGTAAGATGCTTAAATATTACTGTTAGAAGACATACAGGTTTTGTCTTTTCTTTCATTGTTATTTTTTCCCCTTTCCTTATCTTTTTATTTGGGGGGGGGCGATTTTTCATGAAATAGTCTTCTTGTATTACGGGGACTGACAAAATGGTTCTCATGTAGTCTGCAAATTAAACACAAGTGCAGTGATTATTTTGAATAGCTAAATTACATTCTAGAAAGCTTGCAGAATTCATAGCATTGTCATTAGGTATCCGCTTGAATACAATTTGTGTAACCTTGGCCAAGACAGCCTGTCATTTTAATGTCAGTGTTTTATCTGAACAAGACATCATCCTTTCAGATACAGTGTGCAGGTTCCTTGCAAAGATGCCCGTGCAGAAACGTGTTAACAGTTGCAAATATGAAATGCTATCAAGTTCATCACTGTAGCTGTTTGTCACTGAAATGTCATGGAAAGCAGCTTTTAATGGTATCACGCGTAATATGAAAGAATGGAGACATCTGTGTGCTGGGTGAATAAGGAATGGTAAAAGACATCTTAGGAAAGGTCTGCGTTGAAGTTCGCGAGGTGCGCCCAGGGTTCAGTCACCCACAAGACCAAGCATTCATTGATTGTCCTTTAAAGATCACTGTCCACGGAAGAAGTGGATCAGAGTAGCTCCTGCGGAGAAGGTACTGGTTCCCATTTGCCTTGTTCCCTAAAACACAACTCGAGTTTGCATTAAACTCCCTAGAGCTAATTGCCACCGAAGAGTCCTGCTTCCTAAGAAATCCAGAGCGTTGCTACCTAACTCTGGATAGCATTTGTTAGGTCTTTACTCCTTGTCTGCCTGCAAGACTGGCTGCGCACCTGTCAGTGCTGCGAGGGCTTCTTTTGTTTTTCTTTATTTCACGTAAACTCCGTAAGTGATGAAATAGGATTCGTTGCTGCATCCCCTCTGGATAAGGATGTTGCGCGGGGGCCGTTGGTCAGTTCTCCAAGCAGACTCGCGATGGTCTGCCGCTGACCCCGGAAGACTGAGTGCTGCGTGGGCGCGATTTCCTAGCTTCCTATTTACCCTTCATTAACGTTCTAGGTTCCCGTGTCAGTGGCTATGATGACACCTCAAGTTATCACTCCCCAGCAAATGCAGCAGATCCTCCAGCAACAAGTGCTGAGCCCTCAGCAGCTCCAGGTCCTCCTCCAGCAACAGCAGGCCCTCATGCTCCAACAGGTAACCATCCATCCTCCTCCTCCCAGGGCCGGCGACTCTACTCACTGTCCCCCGCACCTGATCCGCTCCTTTGCCCATTGAAGAGAGAGGCAGGGCAGGGGGGCTGGGGCAGGACACTCAGCGGGCCCCTGAGTATTCGATGTCGTTTGCATCCCAGCAAGGGAGGGGTCCTGCCCAAGTGACTGTGGTTTGGGTCTGGGGAGTACCCGATGGACTGAGATTAGGGCTGTAATTGGACTTGGTAGAAATAAGATCTTTTAGGCTTATGTGGCTTTACGCTCTTTTATTTGGTAAGCCCAGAGGCTTCTAAATGGTGTGAATCAAAGCGAAATGGGGAGCGTGTTCGGAGCAGGTTGAAATGTGACAGCTCTTGAAGTCCTCATTTCAACTCAGAGGCTCACAGAATTTTTCTTTTAAACATCAAGAGACATCCCGGAGTTGGTTACTTTTAAGGTGCAGAGTTCACTTTCCTTCTTTCATGTATGCGGATATGCGGAAATGAACTTCTGGCCGCCACGTGCCACAGGGACCTCATGTTCAGACTTCCCGGACCCCTGAACCAAAGAGACACGATTCAGAACTAGAGTGACAGAAGTGGCTGGGGTGAGACGGTGGGGACCGGAGGCAGAGCAATCTCCCCACGCTGTCGATGCAGATGCTCACCACCCTACCACCCTGCACCGCCCCACCCTTCAGAAAGCAGGAGCACTTTTCATGATAGAGCATGCCCAAACTCCCTCAGCAAGGGCACTGGATTTTGTTGTCCCATCAAAGGTCATCCCTTCCCTTATTTTAATTAGTTTGTGCAGAAAATGGTATGTTTTTCATCAGTTCATTTTGGAGATTACTTTTCAGACAGTAATGCCAAGAATAGTCAGGGTGTGCTGAAATTTATGGTCGAGTCTCAAACTAAAGGTCAGGCCATTACAGATAAAAGGATGCTATTTTTCAAATCGCAGTTGTGTATGGCACCGAAAAGGGACAGTGGGTTGGCGCTACCCTCTGTTACTTACCGTCCTCTCTTTCCTTTGTAGCAGCAGCTTCAAGAGTTTTATAAAAAACAACAGGAACAGTTGCAGCTTCAACTTTTACAACAACAACATGCTGGAAAACAGCCTAAAGAGGTACCGACAATACATATTTTACTTTCAAACCACAGATCCCAGAGGACTATCTAGTGGCTATTAAACTGTCATTCATCTCTTAAATGATTGCACAACTGAGCTCTGGGTCCGCAGCTCTCAGACCAAGAGCGATGGTCCCGTTTTTCTCTGAGAGTTTGCTGGGTTCTGCTTGGGGGCTGTCACCCGTTTGATCGTCCCAAGGCAGGGGTCCTGTGGTGAGCACTGGGAAGCAGGACAGTGGGCCGGGCCTTCGGGGCTCCGCCCACACGCAGGCCGAACAGCAAGCAGGCCGAGATGCACCTGCGTTCAGCACAGGTATCCTCAGACACACGCTTGAGGTTTTCTCCAGTCCAGCCAGCTTGGGTGTGCAGGGACGGCCCTTCATTTTGCCAGAATCCTCTCTTGTGAGGCTGGACAAACCAGAAGAGTTCGACCAACAGTAAACGCTATCTCTGTGTTCACCTTTTCTCCCAAGTTAGGCATGTATGCTAATCACTCAAGGCAGGTGTAAGATGGGACGACTCTTCTGAGCTTGGATGATTTGGGCGTCCCTGACAAAACCCAGTGTGTGATGATGGCTTCCGTGGGCCGGGCGCTTGGTAAGAGCACACAGTTGTGGCACCTGGCCCCTCCAACCAGTTGGGTGACCACTTCAGCTCCGGGAGCTGTAAGGCCCGCCCAGAGAGGGTATCCATATGTCATGTCTTGTACGGGTCCATGTCGGTCTAGACGAGTCCTCCGGGGGGAGCATCGGTGCGTGTGAGGGCATGACCATGCCTTCTTTCTCCTGACTTCAGTTACCCGATGTCACTTACCTGCTCATGTTTTTACCATGGCCGGGAGCGCTGTCCTTTTGAGTGTTCTCAGAATGCCCCCGGCTGTAGTTTGAGAAACAGCCCCCAGCCCCCTTAAACGGCTTCCTCTCCGGCCCCAAGCAGGCAGCCGCTCGTCATTCGTTTGGAAGGAGCCTGGCTCAGGACTCTCCAGGGCCCTGCCCCTCCTGCGACCGTGGACAGCGGGCGGCGCTCCTGTTCCCCAGCGGGAAGGGCCCAGACCATCTCCCTGCGCTGGCTCCTCCCTCCGCGTACACTGGGTGCTTAATCCATGCCCCGCTGAGCGTTCTAGCTGGAGTCCCGTGCAGCAGCCTGGATGGCAACCCCCGCAGAGTCGGGCCAGTTTTGGGGTGAAGGGGAGGAGGTGCTTTCAGGAAAATGCTGACACCACCCTTAAGTACAGTGGCGCGCCCCCGAGTGCTGCTGTAATAAAAAAGGGAACAGATTAAAAAGTGTCTAAAATGTAAATCTAAAGGACTAACAGTAATTAAAATGGAAATGGCACAGGGAGGGAAGGCATGTAATTGTGAGATATCACTGTGCAGAAGGCTCTCAGCTTTGTTTTGCTGGCTGTTTTTCTAATTCAGTAGGGCTTACTCATCAGTGGCAGTTCAATGCGCGTTAATGACTCTGGGATTGCAGGCATCACTCTGGACAAAGAAATGATTATTGTGCGGTCAAAAGAAGTTCAAAGACAAGAAGGGAATTTCAGTTTTTTCCTTAGAGATCCACATTCAAGAGCATATAAATTAAGCCAAATGTTAAAAACCACAGTCTGAAAGCTGACTTCAAAGTCACAACTCTCTAATTAATGAACTGCGAGCTTCAGTTTGGACAAGTTGTGGTTTGATGCGCCCATAAATCAACATGACAGGCCTGTTTCACAGTCTCAGACAGTGCTTGTCATTGAGTCACATCAGATGTAAACACAGCAGAAAAAAGAAGGGCTATGAAGGAGGTGCAATTGATCAACAGAATTGGTAAAAACCCACTTTTGAAGCACATTATGCATGATCACAGGAAATGGTTACAGCCTCAAGAGGTTTCCCCTTCTGCTGTTGCTTTTTTGAATCAGATTTCTAACAGCCTTCAAAAGGGAGAATAAGAATTATGGAGTTTCTCCCCTGTGGCTCGCAGGCAATAACCCCCTGTTGTTATTTTGTGCTTCTTTCTTTTCAAAGGCATCAAAATTTAGTTTTTTAAAGATCTTTAACTCTATATTTGAAGACAAACAAAAAAGGGCTGCCACTGTCATTCTTATCAGTTACCAGGGATTGTGTTTTTTCTTTCTGTTGCCACTTCTTATTAACCTCTTATTTGGTCTGTTAGACAGAGTTTGGAAGGCACGTCTGCACGCTGAGAGAACATGAAAGTTCAGACGAGCTCAGAGGGCAGATAAAGAAACGTGAAGGGGAAAGTTACACGGCAGAAGGAAGGATAAAAGTTAACTCTCCCAAATTGCTGCTGTCAGAAAGGGGGCATCTTGGCACACAAAGATGATGGTGGTTTCTGAGTTGGGGAAGGGAGTATTTTGTATCCGAACAAGGAGAAGGCGAGACATTAGAGTAGCCTTTTAGCATCTCTAGGACTTGAGGTTTGCTGTGGTCACGTTCTGTCATCCACTTCCAAGGCAAAGGTGACGACCCAAGAGATAGGTTGCCTTCACATCCCGAGGGGTAGGCAGACCAGCGGGCAGGTCCCCTTGGATCCCATTCTCTGTTCCTTGTGCTGGTGGGTTTGGCTGAGAGCTTCTGTAACCGGGATTAAGAGATCTTTATTTTCCCGAGGTAAGGGGGATAGGCTTCTGAAATTATCATGCAGGTGGTGGTCCTTTTGTGCTAGGACGAAATAGAGTCACATGGTAGCAATTTCACGATGTGGACTGGTGGTTCTGATTTTAACAAGGTTTGAACTTGGATGTTGACAGATGGAACAAGTGTATTAATTTACTGAATCCCCAGCCATTAATGGCTCATAATTTTGAATTGTCTGCCCCCCACCCCATTTTTTCATTACCCCTCTGGTAAGACACTTGATCCTCAGCCAGAAAAATGTACCTTCACTCAACTTGTTTCTCAAGTTGCCTTGAGATGTTTCCTTGGGAAAGTTAGGCTCCCCGTTGAGCTGGCTCTAAGACCTTCTTAGGGGATAGGTCTTCTGTAGCCCCATCCAGCTATTGAAGTGACTGCTCGTTAATATTTGACAGAACGGGTGTGGAAAATTGAAGGCAAAATTAATTTGCAGTGGAGCTACAAACAAAGATCCCATCCTGTGCGGGTGAGGGAGGCTAAGTTGATTGTTTTAAAAGGGCCGTTTGTCCGGGCAGTTATGACAGTTTATGTTAGGGCAGCAGGGAGGAGCCGAAGAAAGGAAAACAGACCTTTGACTGCAGCTCTAGGGAGGGGATCTGAAATGCAAGGTTTATCAGGGCATTTTAGCATTTTAACACTGACTACTGACCTGTCCAGGGGACTGCACGGAGACCTTTTTTGTATGCATTCAATTGTGAGAAGTAAACAAACGGGCTCGTATCCTGTGTTTGGTAACTGGGTGGGGAGCACAGTTTGGCAACCAGCATTGCTTTTAAATTCTTTCTTTGGACAATGGGCCTTGTATACTTTCATATCCTGGCTTTTCAAACGTGGACAGCTTTCATGAGCTTTTCCTAGGGATGGCCACAGAGACAACAGAAAAGCCATCAGTCATTTTATATAAATACAAAATTTTTAAACATTTCATTTACAGTAAGACAGGAAACACCCTCCCCAAACTCCAGCACCCCTCTCCATTCTTTTCTACTTCAAGAAGAGCTGGTTCCCCGATCTTTTATTGTATCCATGTTGGTTTGTTTTTTTTTTTTCTCTTCCTTCCTTCTTCTTCTTCTTTTTAAGTGTCATGAATTAATATTTGTTGAGGAAGTGAAAAAATCACTTTGACATGAATATAACTATCATTGGGTTTTACATTAATGTGATAACATGGGAAGGGGTGAAAACAATTGGATCATTTTATGCATGCTGTTCTTAAAATGAAAACACTGGCTTTTCATTTAAATTTATTTAAATTTTTGTTGTTAGTGGTATAGAATTTGTTTTTTGGAGTGAAACTCAATTAACTTTCTCAGTGGCATGGTAGTAAGTCTGAAATTGGTTGCTAATAGGAGAATGATGGTTTTTACTGTAAAATAAACTGCACGGAGACCGAAAGGAAACCACCATTTTTCTCTTCCTTTGAACTTGGCATCAGAAGGTCTTGATACACGTACCATTTTATGGCTGTATCAGATCAAGGTCATGTGTTAGGTTAAGTGAATGCAGTTGTTTGTAAAGTATAGTTATTAGAAGCTCTGAAAGGCTTGAACAGTCCCTTTTAGTTGCAGAGGTCTTCCTGATGTTTTGAATGATACTCAGAATTAGGAAAACGAATCTTGTGGGTTTTTATTTTTAAACGCTTTTTTTTTTTTTTTACTTTTTTTGGAGGGTCTACAGTTTGGCAAGGGTTAATTCTCCTTTCATAACTGTTAGCCATAATGTGGCTAAGACCTCCACCTCGATTTGATTCCTAGCAGATTAAGGATATTAGATAATTTCCTTCTATTTATTGTACTACTGCACTGTATTATCTTTCTATCACTCAGATAATTACTGAGGAAATCTACATTAATTTTTTTTGGCTGGAGCGAGGCCTGCTAAACACAGGAATGATGTATTGATGTTTTACACAACAAAAGTTTTCCTCCTGTCATTGTCCAATCAACAAAAAGATATTTATCATACCGTAAAGCCCCTTCTTTTCAAGAACAAAGCGGGTGGGGAAGCAGGACAGGCCAACTGACCTGGGGGTTTCTGAAACTAAAGCCAAGTTAAGGCATCTGAAGCTTAAAGTGTCCTTCACATTAAACACTCACAGTTGAGTACGATGTTGTTTGCTAAATTATGAATGTGTGTAATTAAAATCTAGTGGCTGTTTCTATGAAAGATTTACAATGTTATTTCATCGTTTGTCATGGCTAATTAACAATATTAGATGAAGTTTTTCTTCTTCAAAGGTCTGATTTTTTCTCATTTATTTATGTCAGGAGTGATAAACAGAGTAGTTAAAAGCTCCCAGTGCAGGCAAGAGGAAGGCAGCTAGTTCTTCTGTGTACTCTCCGAGGTTCATGGTTCAAATCCCTCCAGACTGGAATGGCACCTTCCATTTCTCTGTGGCATGAATCACTAAACGTTTCAAAGTCTGGAAGTTCACATCTCGACTAGAAACGCTCAGGCCTTTCAAACTGTAGGAAAAGCTGACTTGATGGAAGAGTTATTTTTTTGTGCCGCTGGCTGCGGAGGGCAAATACGTCCAGCCGCCCTCCCCATGCCCCCCCTCCAGCTCTCTTCCGACGTGCTCTGTCTTGTCCCCGTCACACGAGCCCTGACCCTGAGCCCTCCACTAGACCCCCCGGCCACCATTGTTGGTGTTTGACGGTTACGTGTTTTGAAATGGTCCCTCCTCTGAACCTTCCTTGGGAAGTGGCCACATCTCATCGTCTTTCTCCCTGATCTCTTGCAGCAGCAGCAGGTGGCTACCCAGCAGTTGGCTTTTCAGCAGCAGCTCCTCCAGATGCAGCAGCTCCAGCAGCAGCACCTCCTGTCTTTACAGCGCCAAGGCCTCCTTACGATTCAGCCAGGGCAGCCTGCCCTTCCCCTCCAGCCCCTTGCTCAAGGTAAGTGTTCCTGACCTGGCAGGCACCGCTCCGCGGAGATGTCGGGGCCGAGGGGCGGGGGCTGTCCACTGGGATACTCTGGCCCATCAGGAAGCGTGTGGGCCATCCAAAACAAGCATAGACAAACCAGAGAAAAGGCTGGAGGAGGTCCAAGGAGGGACCTTTGTAGAAGCTGAAGGGCTTGCTTGTGGATGCCAGAATGAAGATATGTGAGGTAGGCTGAGGCTGAGCAGTAGCCGAGGAACACCCCCCCCCCGCCCCGCCCCGCCCCTCCCCCCGCACGCTCTCGGAGTAGGAGACAGCAGTGCGACTTGGACTCAAGGACCGTTTCAATCTGATCAAGCACTGCCCGTTTGGAACCACAAATGAATTTTCTTGAAGGCTTTTGTTTAGCCAATGGAAGGTATATTTTTCTATCACTGTAAGTTGTTCTGTTGAAAAGCTTAGTGATGCTTTTGAAATGGCACTTTTTTAGTTCTAGAGATGAATTCAGGTTTATTCTCTATATTGAGAATAATCTCTTTTGTCGGGTTTTCTTTTTCTTTCTTTTTTTTTTTTTCATTTCTTGTTTGCATCCATCTGTTGGTTTTTTTGAGCAAGTTCTACACTCATCAGAGCAGGTAGCATTTCTACCTCCTGCTCTTCAAAAACTAGAGTTCCGTGCAAAGGAACTAGATTTCACAGATTGAAAAGTTTCTCCTGAAAAGCCATAGATGCGTGATTACCATGCGTGTTGGACCTCAGAGACAAGTGAGGATTTCTAGCCGTTTTAGGACATCCTCATGGATTAGGCACGTCTTTGACATGCGTAGTATGTGTGCACACGGACCGCTTGGAAACAGCGCAGAACAGTGTGGAAGGAGAGAAGAAAGTGTCACACTGTGTTTTGAAATACAGTTCCCCCACACTGTTCGTGGTGTGGCACGTTCCAGCCCCCTCCTCGAGAACCCTGGTCTTGGCAGTGGCAGTAGGCTCAGATGTATGTGTGTGGACCATAAAGGCTGGTAGCTAATGCCTTCGGTGTCTTGGATTCTGTTGCCTTCTAAAGAGGGTTGAAAATGTGGAACCTTCTTCATGGTGATTAAGACACTCTCATTTGTTCAGTAACTTTTGGCGTCACGTGGAACCAGGGAGGCACGTCTTCATCTGAGTCTTCTCTCTGGAGTCAACCACACCCAACTTACATCTCTTCCAGGGTGTTCTGGTTTTTGTTTATGTTTTTAGAGTTGAAACTGGGGCTTTCTCCCTTCATGTGCCTCCTGGCCCTCCTCCCCTTTTGGCCACTACATCTCAACTACCGGATACATGGTCAGCATCCCAATGGCTGTCCAAAGAGAAGGTTTGGTAACAGAGCAGTACGAGGGGAGAAGAAAGGACACAATGGCGAATGCATTTTTGTGCTTGCACAATGTTATAACGTGCATTAATTACACCTTCAGGTTTATTGTTGGAAACCTTGCAGGCTGTTCTGACACACCCACTGGACTCGGGCTTCAACCTCTCATCTTTTCCCACTGCTCCTGTACTATTAAGTTTGCTCACTAAGGTTCATTGTTATAGTACATCAGTTAAGCTGTCCAAAAGAAGGCAATTGGGCAGTGACAAGACAGGCTCATGTGTGATGTGAAAGAAACGAATGTGGTGATGCATGAAGTGTAATCTCTGCAGTAACATATCAGAGACACCAGTAGGTAATTCACTAGTCATGGCATTGATTGATATGCTTTGCAACCCGCTATAACTATTAGCCCCTGTAACATTAGGAAGGAGCATATTTAATATCTGAGGGGTGCCCCTATGTGTGTCCAAGATACCTAAATGTAAATACGCTATTTCAGGAGTCAGGTTGTGGCAGCAAAGCGAGCTCCCCGTGCCATTGCCAGCTTCTGTAGGCTCCAAAGGTGGGTTCTGTGTCTCCTCTCCCCTTGCCCAAAGTGGCTGGAGAATTCAGTCGTGTTGGACTACAGCCCAATTTTTTTTTATCAGAGACATGATGGCTTAAAACTGATGTCATTATGAGGTTTAAATCAACTTTCTGCTTGCTTGAACATGGTCACCTGGGTATGGATGTACAAGGACAAAAAAAGGTTGATCAACTCTGTTTGTCTTTGAGCCAGGGATACCTGGGGTTGTAAAATTGAGTTCCATGAGCAGTAATCTGTCAACTGTCCCCACAACATACATTTTTTAAGCCGGTGTCTGCATTTTCTTTTATAATGAAGGGGTTGGTTGTCCTGGAAAAAGAAATGTAGCAAGGCACAGGGGTTAGGTGTTAACAAATGCCAGTGATGGCCACTTGGTGATACAGTCGTTGTGTGATTCTTTTACGTACCTGTTCGTGGCCTTGGCTAAGTCACCTTAAATGTGCAGAAATGTAAAAGTGTGAACAGATAGAAAGTAGTATTTTAGAGGCCTTTTTTTTTTTTCCTGCAGGTTTTATGGTATAAAACAGAGGGACATTTTTGTTGTATAAGAGCATTGCAGGATCTTCTCTGTTTTACGTAATGAGCGCATACGCTTTTCTCCCTGGTCTGTTGAAGCAGCTGACCCCTTGACTTCATGCTCATTCTGACCTCTTAATTTTCAAATTGTGAACTAGAGATTAGGTGTTCAACAGATGCGTGCATGTGCGCGCGCGCGCGCACGCACACACACACACACACACACACACACCTGTTAATGAATTTGCTTAACCCGGTACTTTAATTCCTGTCTACCATATTGGAGGAAATATGTGCTGCATTTTGGAAATTTGATATCCGTTTAGTCTGATGAGTGACTAGCCTGACTTTTATCTGTCTTAATTCTGTCACGAGATCGTGACTGTCAAATAACAGCACCCTCCTGTAGATGGTATGCATTGGAGTAATAGTTTAACATCGCTAACAAGGTGTAGTAGCATTGATGGAGAAGAATGATTTGACTGCTCTCTGTAAGTCTGATGAGAATGTTCTCAAACGTAATTATCACAGTGAGATTTGACCCACAAGCATGCCTGTTGTCAGCGAGTTACTGTTTTCTCCACTAGCTCCCCTTGTGAGGGGTGAAACTGACTGGCCAGCCCCCTGGAGGAGGAGGAGAGCTGAGTAATATCAGTATACTCTGGAGGTGTAACAAGTGTAACCAGACATTCGCCTTTGTCTTTATGTGCTGGATGAACAGCTCATTCCCAAAACAGCTCCAAAGTTCCCGCTTTCCTTGGAGGGAAAGTTATTAGAAGCCGTTTTTTCCTTACATTTTTTCACTTCCCGTGCAGCTGACCCAGTTGAAAAATGGGCGGCTCGTTCTTTTCTTGTGTATTTACTCCCTGGAAAATAAAAATAGGTGTTGACTTGCGTGGCTTTCTATCAATACGCTATCATCAACAGACAAGCCTATTCACTATTGTTTCGACTGAGTAAACAGTGGTCGGAGGGTCAGCCATCTTCCCAGGTAATTGTTGGTGTGTGGACATCGGTAGCAGGCCTGTTAGCTACAAACACATCCCACATGTCACTTCGGAAGGTGTTTGAAAATAATAGCCCAGATGCAGCAGAACCGGACACGGGATTGTGGAGTGACCTTTCCCTTTGTTTAATTTGCCTCTGAGGCTTAATTTCAGGGGACAAGTAATAATTGAATATGCCTAATAACTAAATGCTCATTTGGGACAAAATCCATCAAAATATAATTGGCATTTGATTTTTATGAAGGGAGAAGAAAACCGACTTGGCTGTTGAGGATGCGTTCTAAGAATATCTGACCACTTAATGTATCATTTGAAGCCTCCTTTTATAATATATATTAATTGCAAATACTTGAGCATTTGAACATTTTCGTGGAGAACCCGTGAGGAGAGACCAACTGTTTTTGTTAACGCTCCTCTCAGAAAGGCGGGGAAGGTTATTGGTCTGCTGTGCAATAATTTACTCCTCTTTGATATGCAAACGATCCACGGTGAATATAAAAAAATCCTATCAGACTCATTTCACAGTTCTTAACCACTCGGATTCTCTGGAGTCCATCGCCTCATTAGACCAGTGCTCTCCAATGCTAGCATAATTAAAATCTTTAACAGTTTAGCAAAGTAAAGATGTTTGGCTGATCACGTTGAGATGATTATCTATCCATTGTATTCTAAATGACAAAAATAAATTAAATTTAGACCTTGGCATTTTTTATTATGTGTTTCAAATGAATATAATGCACACAGCCTTCTTTTTTAATTCAATAGCTTAGGTTTGGTAAGAAACACGCCTGTTTCGGGTGCTGCTATATAGTCAGAAAATGGCAGGCTTTCTAGGATAGCTGTGTTACAGTTGATTGAAACAATGAGCTGCAGTCCAGACATCCAGTTCTAATGTGGAATTGCCGTGTGCTGCACAGGGCTGATGATTTCTTGTAGCAGTCCTTTTGAAGGACTGGCTGTGGTGGTTTGCTGTTGTCCGCACCGGCAGGTGCGTGGAGGTGGGTTCTGGAAAGCCTGGGCTGGAGAGGCATGCCTCCACAACACCAGTGGTGAGGCCGTAATCGTGAGATTGACATACTGATGGTTTCTTCTCTTGGGGAAAGTACAGGTTTGACCCTTCCTGCTTAAGACCCATGCCCATGCTGACCCCCTTAAGAAACAAGAGAACTTTATTACTCCAAGTTTCTTTTACATTTGCATTTTATTCTGCAATGGTTCATTAGCATTGATCTAAGAAATGACAGTAATAATAGTGTTACTTGTTAAAAAAAAAAGTTACACAGTTTTTCGGTAGACACATCCATCAATTAAGCATGTGGTACTAGAAACCAAAATTAATGAGGAAGATAGGTGTGTTAATGAAATAATCATAGTATAATCAATTTGAATGTTAAAAGTTGAAAAGCATTTCAGGAAGACGATATGAATTCATAATTTATGTCTAAAAGTGATTAATAAAAACTATATTTAATAACAAAGCTATTTGTCATCATTTAAGACTTAAGCACAAAAATTATTCATTTTGTGGTTCATGTTGTCATAATAGTAGAGTTGAACAAATTTACTTCAAGCCCTTCTTTGTGGCTGAAAATACAATAACATCTACCTACTCCTTTTCAAAAATCTGGAAACAACAGTTTGGATGGAGACCTACTGTCTTTGCAGAGTAACTGTGTTTTGAATCCTTTTCACGGAGGTCTTTTCTGTGTGATGAGGGCACTTCAACTCGGCTTTTCAGTGGGAGGACACGGTTGTTACTACCGTATTTGCCTTAGTTGGGAGGGGGGAAAAAACCGCACACACCAAAAAAAAAAAAAAAAACCTAACACTAGGCTTTGTTTACTGACTCTTTGATTTAATTACTGTTTGAAGAGGACGGAATTAGCTGTTAATTGATTTAATTATCCAATTTGTTTGTTTCAGGCATGATTCCAACAGAACTGCAGCAGCTCTGGAAAGAAGTGACAAGTGCTCATTCTGCAGAAGAAACCACAGGCAGCAATCACAGCAGTTTGGATCTGACCACGACATGTGTCTCGTCCTCTGCACCTTCCAAGACCTCCTTAATAATGAACCCACATGCCTCTACCAATGGACAGCTCTCAGTCCACACTCCCAAAAGGGAAAGGTAGGAATGAGCCGCCGAGATGTGTCCGGAGCAGTTTTCAACGAGGGAGGGTGGGTGGCCTTGCTCTGCCATATCTCAGCGATCCCTAATTGGATCCATGTGACTTGAATGTGCATATAATTACTTAAGAATGTGTTCAATATGGTTTGGGTGTGAAGCATCTAATTATTTTCACCTTTTCAACATGGAATTAGCACTTATGCAGATCTAACCTAAGCTTACGAACCCAGGCTGAGATAGTTTCTCACCGGATGGGCTGGATTTCAAGGGTTCCAGGCTTCCTCTTCGTGCCCAGTGCTCAGTCGATACATGCTGGTCGTCTGGGCTCTGAGCATCTTCCAAGGGAGTAGTAGAGTCTGGTATTGGCGACTTTGAATCACAGGTCAAGAAAAGGCAGAGAACTTAGCCACTACGTACTACCCTCCTTGAAGGCAGGGAGCCTGTCTTTTGCACTGTTGTGCCTCCAGAGAACATGGCCTTTTTCCTGGTCAGTGCTCAGTGAAGGTTGGAAAGATGGGGAGATGGGAGGGGTCTGTGTATGTGCGCACATGATCCATGTCTATATGCACAGGTTTAAAAAATAAAAGTCTTAACTCCTGGGGAGGAATGCAGTGCTGTCTCGGTCGCTTGATTCCTCTCTGGAAGTTAAGACTTTATCATTATAGTTGCCCTCAGCTCTGCTTGAATGTTAGCTGAAGCCGAGTCTGTCTGAGATATCCAGAAAACATCATGTTAGCAGATAGTTCTAAGAAAATGAAGCTGTTAATTCATGTTATTGGATCCTCACACCCCAGAAGCATTAATACTACTGTTGAATGCTTTTCAGAAATGGAGTGTATATATATATAATGCTCCTAAAATTAAAAACTTTTATTTTCAATGTACTATTTTTAAATGGTTTCCCATCTATTTCATATGCACAGTTTCCCCACACAGAAGAAAAGAAACTTTCAAAGTAATGTGTGATAGTAAATGTCACTTCCAGCAGGAAAAACAAATTCTATATTTTGTTTTTTAATAAAAATGACTCAGTAAAGCTTTTTTTTTTAATGTTACTCTTCACTTGGGCAATTACAAATATAATTTCATATATTTCTTGAACTATTGTGCATTAAGAAGCCCACGGGTTTAATTAGATGTTTATCTTTCTACCAGCAACATTTTATCTATTCCGAGACCCGTAATCACAGAAAAAGCTCTCAGAATATTTGTGCGTGTGTGGGCGTGTGTCCCCGTCAAGCATAAGAACGTGAGACATTCTGAGAGATGGGAATAATAGATATTTAAACCAAAACTTGCAGTCATCCTTTTAAGAGCATTTTGGAACTTCTCTGGCAGACATTGGCAAAGTAAAAGATGTTTTCAATTTCCTGTTCAGAAGAATTCGAAGGATGGAATGGTGGACAGTAAGACTGTGTGGAGGCATTGGGCCAAATGTGGCTTCTGTTGTTTCCAGTGAGGTTAGGTTTGTATGTCTGGAAGCCAGTCTTTTCTCTTGCTTTCTCACCTCTTACAGTGTCTTTGTAATTAAAAAATAACACTGAACCTTAGAGGACTTTCAAGAAGATTCTAGGTCGCTGTCCTTTGCTCTACTTGCTTTTGGTGTCTAAGGTTGATGCCATCCATTTACTGTGGAGCGATCGAATCACATCTTGATCTACAGGCAGAACAGGCCATCCACTGGGAATTGCTGACCGAAGCACTTCAGGTATTTGTGGCAATCTTTTCGGCCGTTGGAGCCTGCAAACATTTCCCGTGACATGGAAAACTCTTCTTGTTTAGATGCTCTGTGCTCGGTCCCATTCTACAAGGTTCTGTATCTGTAGTCAGGTGACAGATTAGGGGTGAGTCGGGTAGGAGAAGAATAGCCCTCTCAGGTCTGAAGCTGTGTTGGAAAGTAAATGGATCATTCCAGAAGAATAAGTTGGTTTGGATTGTTTTTACGATCTGCACACGAGTGAGGCTTAATCTTCATTATACTACATGCCAAAATTAGAATACGGATCAAAAAAGAATCTGGGTTCTACTGAGCTGTCATCTGGCTGTAAAAACAGGCTGAATTTTCCAGTTACATATGTAAAGAAGAAGCGACTATGAAATTATCTGCTACTCCTTAATATCTTGGCTCTCTCCATTAGCATGACCGGGTGGGTTCCTAGTTGTGGCTGAATGAAAAAGAAAATGCTGGTTAGCCTGTTTTAGCTGAAGCTGGTGAACAAGACAGACGATCACCTTAGGTGAAAGATAGTTCGAAAGTTAGGAACTTACAGAATTGATCATGAAAAATTCAATCATTAGTTAGCCAGCTTTGTGTACGTACAGGTACTTACATAATGAGGTTTTAGCTGGTTTTACCTCCGGGTTTATTTTGAAAACGTCAGTGTGATATCCTGTTTATGTAGTGGAAAATGGTAAAAAGCAATCCCTCTAAAAATGTTCTCACTGCCTCGACGTTTGTCACAGCGGTCCCTGGGAGAAGTTTCATCCCTTACGAGTGCATTCGTGAAATCCATAACTTGGCCAGCTGTCTGCTGATTTCGGTGTGCTGTTCGTTCCCGTTCTGTTCTCCCAGCGCAGGCTCTGAACAAGCCAGAGCCTCGGCCGCTGGGGATGGTACCCTAGCCCTTCAGACTCAGTCTCAGATGAACAGCTTAAGAATCCTCCCCAAAAGGTTCAGGAAGGCTCCATGCAAAACGAAGTTGGAAAAAGGCAGTGGTATCCTGAGGGGCTTTGTTGGTGAGAGTAGTGAGAGGTCTCCTAGCCGTACCTAGGCTTGCACACTTCTGGGTCGCATGGAAACCTTCCCCTCCCCCACTCTTGCCCCCGTGCATGTTGTGGGCTCCCGTGAGCAGCCGCTGTGGCAGTAGCTCTGGGGTTTGGTGAGCTGCAATCTGTTAAGGAGATAAATAATGTGCTTGGCACGACACTCCTACTCTCCTCTTTAATTTGTCTTACACAAGGAAAATTATAATTAAATCATTCAGGGTAAACCCTCGAGTGTAGAGAAGGGAAAAAACACACTTTGGTAAAGATTGCCAATAGAAACCCACTTCCCCGTTGCGCAGTGTGGAGACATTTATCAGTATTCAGCACTATTACGAGAGGAGCGGCCCATGTGATTTGTGAGGCGGATGCCAGCGCTCAAATCAAGGCTTGTTAAGATCCTGTCCCTGTGCAATCACGGCCATTCAGCATCATTAGAATTCAGCACTGGCGCCGCGCTTCGTGCTTTGATTTTCTTCCGGCAATTTAATAATGTTTATTGTGCTGATTATATATAAATTCATTGGTGCAATAAACATACCTCGGTTGCCAGCGCCGGAGAGAAGTGTGGCGAAGGTGAAGTTCGGCAGGCAGGAGCTAAAGGGAGCTGAACGGAAGCAGGCGTGTTCCCGTCTCCCACTGCCATTTTATTCCCCAGGACCCAGGGAGCCGTGACATCGTAGACAAACAGTTAAAACTCAGACCTGGGATACCTCTGAACACGAAGCTATCCTCTTGTTCCCTTTCACTTGTCTGACTGTCTTGCTTTAGGAAATTCCAAGTTTTGGTGTGGGTAAACAAAATCAACGGAATGCAAATGAAACATTTATTAAAATGCTAAATTTAGTAAAGCCCTTTGAGCTTCCTGGATCAAAGCAGCTATGTAAATACAAATAGCAATTACTACTTAAGTAATTGCCTGAATTAAAATTCTAAATATCACATTATATTATGGTGCACTAGGGAAAGGGAAGGGAGCTCAGGCGTCCTCAGTTCTTCCTCTCTGCCGAGCACTGGCTGCACTCTTGTTTTTGGAGTGATGTCTCACTTTATCCTCATGACTGCTGGCAAGCAGTAGGGGTTATTATACCCATTTTACAGACAAGGAAATTGAGTCATAGAGACTAAAGAACTGACCTCAGGTCACAGAACTGATTACTAGATCCAAATGCAAGCCTGTCCCCTTAACTTTGTAATACAGCACTTAGAGTTCTCATTCAGCCTAGAAGTGACTATTGAATTATGATAAGTTGAAATCAGTGTTCCTAAAATAAAGTTTAATTAAAATCCAACAAAACGTGCATTGACTTCACCTACTGCGTGCACATTAGCACGTTTTAAAGGAAAACAGCAGACGTTGCTCTTTTAAGGTGGATACTGGTCTTTACTGGGCCTTCCGTGAAGGAAGAGGGCAGGTAGGATTTGTAAAATAGACGTCACTTACAGTCTGAAACCGCACGTAAAGAACAAACATGAAGCCCATGCCGGCTTTGCACCCAGGCCGATGCCAGACAAGCCTCCCTCTCTCCCTTCTAGCCTCATAGGTCCTGTGCATCCTCACGGAACACCTCCCCTGGCCTTTATCCTATTTACCTGACCTTTGGAGTTCATATGAGAGAGACTCTGCTGCTCTGATCCTTCCTGGCTTTTTGCTTTGGGTTCAGCCACCACCAGTAGACGTTTGCTAATGCGAGCAGGTCTCAGAAGCAAAGCTCTTCCAAGTGTGCGATTCAGGACTTCCTTGAAGCCGCTGATGGAAGAGGTTCCTTTGAACCCTGAAAGCATCACGGCGGACTGTTGGCTGGTGTCTGTTGGCCGGTGTTCGTTGCACAGCCTCTTCTTCCCTAGAGGCTGCCCTCTAGTTCCGAGAATCCGCTGGCCTGCGTCGGGTCCCTGCCCTGTGTCGGGCCCCTGCCCTGCGAGGTCTGACCTGCCCTCTGTCCACTCCCAGTGCTTCTTTCCGCCTTCTGCTCTGCTCACGCAGCCCCAGGTATTTTCACTGCTTGCGTTTGCCTCCATTGCACAGTGGGCAGCTGCCCGCAAGTGAGCCCTAAGGTCTTAGCTTGGCTAGTGTGCTTGCAGACTTTTTCGCTTGATACACAGTCTCTGTTTTTGATTTGTGGCCTCTTGACGTATTGCCATGTATTTGACTACATAACAATAACATTTGTGTTTCCCGCCCCACTATTTTCAGAAGGCAGGGAATTCTGAAACGCGGATATGCCTGGCGTTTCCCCCCCACCCTTTTTTTTTTTAACTTAATTCTTTGTTGATGAGTAAATATTGGTGCTGTTGGTTGACTTGCTAGAATTCTAGAAGCTTGCTTTCAGAGCTGTTCCAGCGGTACATGTCTTTAACTGTTGTGTGTTTTCGTATCAGGCCTGTTGAGCCAGAAATGTACGTAGTAAGCTAGAGGTCATGTTACTCTGAACAGTTCTTCCTCATTTCAACTGTTTTTGTTTTGTTTTTGAAAATCAGCTGCTTTCTTCTGTATCTGTTTATTTGAAGCACTTGAGCAAAATGAGCCACCCCGAATCTTTATCACCCATTAGAGCGTTTTGGAGAACCTGCAGCCTAATTGTCCCAAATTGTCTTCAGAATTGTTACTGCTGCTTCCGCCAATATGTGCTAAGGCAATTGGTCTGGAACACAAGTCAGCAAATTACAGCCTACCGGCCAGATCTGGCCCACTGCTCATTTTGTAAATAAAGTTTTATTGGAACACAGCAATGATCATTGATTTGTACATTGTCTATTGAATAGCTGCTTTCATGCTACAATGGCTGGCTTAAGCAGTTGCAACAGAAACCGTAGGGCCCACAGTGACTAAAATATTTACTTTCTGGCCATTTACAGAAAATAATTTGCCAACTCCTGATCTTAGCTATAAGAGCAGCATTTCTCATTTCCTGATGATATTCTCACAGGTATTTGCTAAAATAGACAGCTTCCTAGCCCTCTCTCCTGAAGAATAGGATTATACTGGCCGGAGATGGGGTGCAGGAATGTGTATTTGTCACATATGCCCTATATTCTTGCTACTCAATGGCTACAGGCCAGCAGCTTTGGTACTACCTGGGAAGAGCTTCTTAGAAATTCAGGGTCTCTGGTCCCACCCCAGACCTGCTGAATCAGGGTCTTCATTTTAACCAGATCCCCAGGGCCTTCTCAAGTTTGAGAAGCAATGCTAGTGGCGCATTCAGTTCATCTGGGTTTTGACGGTTTTAGAAAGGGCCGAGTTTTTCCCCTAACATTTGACTGTGATCCCAGATGTATTCATCCACAAAGCTCGTAGCTTGCCATTCTTGTGTGAGCCTGCGGAGTAGAGGTAGTATGGCTGGAGGGAATCAGTACCCGGCCTATGATGGTGATGGCAATGCAGCCAACATTTACTGAACTATTGCTTTGTGCTGGACACACGTGTCAAGGATTCAACATAAGCCTTGATACTAATTTTTCCATGTAATCCTAACAGTAGCCCTATGGGGTACTATCTTCTTGGCACAGATGGTGTATGGGGGCCCAAAACAATTTGACAAATTGCACAAGCCACACAACTAGTTAAGGACCAGGCAGGGACTGGAACCAGAGACTCCCTGACCCTCAAGTCCTTGTAGTGACTGTTAGAGTCTGGTGGTCCCCAAGTGGGCTGTTCATCAGAACCACCATGGCTTTACTGAGATGATAGTCTCCAGGGGTAAAGCTCAGAGATCAGGACGAGGCCATGATGTTCAAGTGTGGGAGCCTGCGGCCGGACCTGTCTGTTGAGCCAAATTTGAGGCTCCAGAGTTTCACAGCTAGCATTTCTCCTACCTTGCCTTCTCTTCTTGCAAGGAGGCACATCTGGGGCCCGCCTCCGAGAGGGTAAAGAACAGGCTGGGCGTGGCCAGTCAGGTGTTGTCAAGGACCTGAAAGGGAATGAGCTATAGGCCATTGGAGAGGCCTGGAATACAGGTGCTTCTGAGCCCCAGAGCAGAGTCATGGCAGCGACACCTGTCCCGTGTCTTGAGGGTCAGGGAGTCTCTGGTTCCACTAGTTGTGTGGCTTGTGCAATTTGTCAAATTGTTTTGGGCCTCCATACACCATCTGTGCCAAGAAGGTAGTACCCCATAGGGCTACTGTTAGCCCTGTGGGGCTAACAGTGGACAGGCTACTGTGTGGGCAGTAGCCTCTAGGGCAGAAACATTTCTGCTTCGATCAGAAAGAGACACCAGGGTCTAGTCGACATTTTGTAGCACAGACGTGCTGCTGGGTGTTTCACGACTGTCCTGCCCGGAAGAGCTGCGGTCCGGTAGTCTCATGGCTTAAAACCAGTTGTGTCTGGGTGTCGCAAGAGCGGGAAGAAAGGTTCTCTCGGGGCAGCAAGGCAGGGAGGAGCCTCGTGTCCTGTCATTCATGCGTAGGGTGGGGGAGGGGGAAAATCTTTAAAACATCGGCATGCCATGAGGGAGAGGTTTATGGATTTTCTTGACTGTTCACTCTGTATGGTGATTAAAAGAAAAGAAAAAAAAAAAAACTCAGCCATTATTCTCTAACAGCTGTTGTATCTTATCTCAGTAAAGTGCCTTTTACCATAACACACCATCATTAGACTCTATAAATCTTTTTCTATTTATTGTGTTTAAACGATACATGCTTTCCAATAAAATGGTATCATTGGTCTAGGGAGATATAATTTCTCTTAATATATAAGTTTCTCCTAAATTGGGTTGCTTTTAATTTTGTTTGTGGGGATGTTATACAATATGGATCTCAACCATGGGCTGTTTGATGTCTCATGTGCCCGGTTTCCCCCGCAAAATAATCTCTGAGCCCTATCGCTTTCTCTCATCATGTAGGATAGACATGCTTTTCTGATGACTGGCTCCTGCTAATAGGGTTTTTTCCGCCAAACCCCTTTTTGGGAACCCAACCATCTCACGGGTGTTTACCCTTCTGTAGTAGGGCCTGTGTCCCTTCCTCCCAAGTACACGTTAGCTTTCTTAACACTGGTCTTACCCCAAGGGTGTGAAGGAAGGCAAAGAGCATAAGAAGAATGAGGACCCACTGGGGGTGGGCGCCCCGACAGCCTCCTCCCTTGTACTGGCTTTCACCCTTCACCCTGTGAAAGTGTCTTGCCGAAACGTATACTTTGCAACTTGGATTCGTGAACAGAAAGGTTTCCTTGAGTGGGCACTGGATCCGTCCAGAAGTGGAGAGGGAAGCCAGGGACCTCCAGCCAGCCACGCAGTTTGGAAAAGTCCGAGGGTTCTTCTGCTCTCCTTTCGGTGACAAATAGGAGTCTTGCGGTTTTTAGCCAGCGATGGGGCCACTCGAGAGGGGGAACCTGCGCAGAAGGCTTAAAGGAAAGTCACGTTCATCTTCACGATTTCCCGAGCCGCCTGCTGTGCGCCCGTGTCACCCAGGAACCCGGCTCCGCAGCCCTGGCCGACGAGCCCCCGCTCTGCTGCCTGGCTCGCCAGGGTAATGCAAATGAGCGTGTTACATATGTACGGCCGTCCTGAGCGGCTTTGTTCCACCCCCCGCTTTGTAATCAGTCCGGGCCTAAGTATATTATAAAGTATATTCTCCTCATTAAAACAATAGTGGAGGCTCACAAAGGGAAATTGTTAATATGTGTTCCAGCTTGTCATTTCTGCCTGTGTGAATAAAGAAGATAACCGTTCCTTGGGGAAACTATTTCGGGAACTGAGCAACAGATAGGCTAGCCAGAGAATTCTCTTCACTGTAATTTTCCTTTTTGTTTGTACTCAAAAATAACATCCTGATGGGCTCTTTGGTGCCTCTGCACAGACAGAGCACAATTGCCATAGCCCAGGTGGTGTTAATATGGGACAATCCCCCGGGCACATGTCGCCCAGAGTTGTACAGCTTGTTCAGTGTCTCCGTCCATATGGCAGTCTGCACCATTCACTGAGAGGCGTCGGGGCTGTGCCTGGTGGGGACTGTGGTCAGTGTAGTGTGAAGAGAAGGCTCCCACTCCCAGCAGCCTCTGTGGTACAGTTTGTCTTATGGTAGATCTGAGTGACAGCGCGCCTACTCACCACACACACACACACACACACACACACTCGACTAAGATTCCAGAAGAGCTTTGCTGGTTTCCTTCCCTATCCTCTCCCCACCTCCCCCACCCTCTTCATTTTCCCAAACACATGGTTAACTCGGCGGGTCTAGTTCAGGTGTGTGAAACATACCTGGTTTATAGAAAGTCGGTTAAAAGACACACACACACACACACACACACACACACAAACTGGGTGGTGGTTCATGGATTAACTCAACTTCAAGAATGCATGCCTGTACTAGAATCCTTCTATAAACTCCGTGGCTTTTGTTGTCTTTTTTTTTTTTTTTTTTTTTTTGCATTTTACATTGCAAAGAAGGTTTTCGTTGTACAGTTTGGATGGTTGTGCTAGGGATTTTGATTTTTATGTCTTAAAGTGAAAAGGGGGAAAAGGAAGAGAAAATGATTATCAGACTCAGAAATCTGAGAGTAAAACATTCCCCGGAGGCGTTAGAACTGAAAAGGGAGAACCAAGGAAACAGAGATTTCCCAGAGAGTAAGGTGAAAATAGGAACGCTTTAAAAGGCACTTTGGGAAATTTACCAGAAGGCAAAGCATTCTCCATTTATATACCTAAATGTTGTTCCACTTTTGTATAACTATTTGTATTCTTGTTTGGTAAACAAACAGACCCCATAGCAACTGTTCCTGATGATATTTATACTACCTGTAAGACTTGCCTAAACAAACAGACGTATTTTTATGACCTTCAAATTTCATTCCTTTTATAGTCTTCAAGTAAGTCAGACTAATGGCAGGTTGACTCCTTCCTTCCTTCCTTCCTTCCTCCCTTCTTCCCTCCCTTCTTTTTTTAATACTTTGAAACCTGTCTTTGAGGGATCTCTTCTTTATGTATATTTTACATCTTGGCTATGAATGTTGAACTTGAAGGTATATTATGACAGAAGGAAAGAAAAACCTAAAGCGTTTGTGTAAATGATGTGGTATTTGCTTTCAAGAGGGGCCTTTGAGTCATCTGGTGGAATTTTAGGTTATATATCCGAAAGGCTGAAACTATTACTATAGACCTCAAAACTGGACAGAACCTCTATGGCTATGTCTCTACCTTTTATATCTTGAACTGTTGATGGAAACGTTCTTGTACATATGAGCCCCGGTGTTCAACTTCCATTTTTCCGTATGAGTCATATTTATGACAAGAACAAGAAGTCTCGTGTTAAAGATCAGTGTGAGAAGTAAATGGCAGTTTACTTTAATTAGAAAAAAAAAGTGACACCAAGAGCTGGAATAATCCAGTGGTGTTTGAATAAATTAGAAGATTGTACAGGCAAAAATAAAAAGAAACTTAACAAGGATAAATGGGAAGTTGTCCAGAGTTCAACAAAAACGTGCTGGAGAGTGGGACAGAAGTCAGTGGATGGTATAGCATGCATGCGTTCGTTGAGCAGAATTTACCAAACCCCAACCACGTGCCAAGTGTCCTAGGCTCCGGGGCACACAGCTGTGAGCGTGACAAAGTCTGTCCTCATGGAGCTGACATTACAGTAGCAGTAGAACAAACAAATAATTACATAATAAAAAGGAAGAAGTTCTGAACAAAATAATAAAGCAGGGAAGGGAGAAGAGTGAGTCTGGCAAAGGCTCTGTGAGGAAGTGACCTTTGAACAGATGGAAAGAAGTGACAGAACAGCCCTCTAGGCTTAGGGTGCAGCAGAAGCACGGGCCTTGAGTCAGGGGCAGAAAGAACATGTTTTGCGGGACCATGGCCCGAACCTCATTTAGTGCGGGGGCGGCTGCGTTTAGTGGTGATAGGTGTGGACTCTGAAGCCAGACTGCCTGCATTCCAATCCAGGCTGCCCACTGAGGTGACTTAATGTTGGTGTGCTCAGTTGTCCATCTGTGAAATGGGCGTGGCACCAGGCTCTGGCACATAGGAGATGCTCAGTTAAATATTAACAAGCGCTGTTAATTATGGTCAAAGTCATTTATTCATTCAAACAACATTTATCGCGCATTAATTATATACTAACTATATAGGTTCAAGGACTTAATAGAGGACTACAACCTCGTTCTGCCCCTTTGGGAGCTCACAGTCTAATGAGAGAGACATACAGGGAAGGAGATGTTTGCAACACAGTGTAATAAAGGTAGTGATATGAATATATACAAAATGTGATACAGTGTCTGCTTTGTTTAAGATGAGCACTAGTGGAATGTCACAGTGTATGTATTTCCACCCCACTCACTGTGCATCAGGTGAAACTTTTGAATACGGTAAGGTCCATGAAGGAAGGTTCACTATCTCTTGTTGATTGCTCCCTCCCAATCATCCGGCATAACCAGCCTGGTTATGGTGCAAAATTTCATCGCAGAGACAAGCTGAAATGTGCAGAAGAAGGTGAACTAAGGGAATAGTAAAGATTAAGAACCCACTGGGAGTAGTTCTATATTTGCTACCCTTTGGCCACAGATGCTGTAGGAGTACCTGGTTAGTCTTGTTGATACTTACAGAAATCTTACAGATACTTACAGAAAAAGCTGGGTTCCGCCTAAGAAAGCTCCTCAACCGTGAGCTCGCATCGGAATCACTGGGAGGACTGACTCTCCTGCAAACTGCCAGAGCCCAGTCCCAGTACTTCTGATTCAGTAACTTGGGGTAAGGACTAAGAAATTGCATCTCCGCCAGGTTCCCAGGGTCCATACTTTGAGAACCACTGCTTTCGACCATCCTTATGCTGTGGCATTCTTTGCCTGCTACCATTCAAAGTGACAGAGAAGCGATGTGGAGAAGGGAAAATTCTTAAGACTATGACCTAATATAAACTGTTATGGAACAGAATTTTTAAAAATTCTTTAATATCAGCCGTTAAATCATCTGTAAGCACTCTTGTTTGTTTTTCTAATTTTTTTTTTAATGCCTAAAGATGCTTTTTGTGCTTCAGCCATCTGCCTGCTCTCATTCTCTTCCTTGTAGCCGTTGAGCTCCTACTGAAACTATAAGGCCCAGATCAGATATTACAGCATTTTCTGTCCCAGCCATCTGCTCAGTTCTCTTTCTCTACTGGTGGAGAATTGGGTACAACTCTTTCAGTGAGGAAGGGAACAGCCAGCAACCTCCGATTGTATGTGGTTATTCACGTTGTTGTTGCTGTTGTTATTGATTTTGAATATGCATCCCTACAAACTGTGTTTTTAATCAATTATTTACATCTAATATATTATCTATATTATAAAAATTAGAGGCTAAGGGTGAAAAGATATACCCATATACATGTGTATATTCTTACAAAAGCCCTAAAATAACAAAAGTTATCTTAACACACGCATACAGAAACTGTAATATTATCTTACCACTCACCCTTGGGCCTTCTCATGAACCCCAACTTAGAGACTCCGATCTAGGAACCCAACACGATGCTTATCACAAGTTCAGTGTTCACTTAAACACTGTGCAGTTAAAGGCACAGAAGAGTTTAATCCAGTGAACATTAATGAAGCATCTTGTCCTACAGAGGAATAACAGTAATTCCATAACATATGGGATAGTTCTAAGGGAACATCAATGGAGAACCTCATGGTTCTCAGCTAGTTTGTATCCTTATGTCACTCGTCTCCTCATCTCCAGCTTGTGCATCTGGTCCTCACACTACACTTACGTGATTCTGCTGTTTCTGGAGTATAATTGCGCTGGCTTCTGTTCTGGAGAATGGAACAATATTCTGGAGGAAGGACTATGAAGAATTAGTATTGAACTTTTATTTATGTTCTTTGGTTTTCTTGGGTACCGTTGGTGCCCCTAACATATGGGCACATTGCACATAGACCTCATGAGTCACCAATGCAAACACACTTGCATTGACATAATCAGAATGCCTGCCTAATGGTGTTAATAATTTTTGGATTAGTGGTCCCTATGTCTGTATTGACACAGTTGCTCACAGCCACTCTTTGGAAAGCATTCTGTTTTCTTAACGAGATCCCAATGTTAATGCTGCCAATGGTAAACTCTCATAAACTCAGGATGGCCCTTAGTGGCATAAGAAACAAAAGCTGGACGTCTGCCTTTTCCTTTTTTTTTTTTCCTTCCTTTTATTTATTCCTTCACTCATCACCATGTACACACAGACATTCTGCTTTTGTCATCACCCACTCGCTGTTTGTGATCAGTTGCTCTCAGATTCTCAAGTTCTCATTCTCTGCTCTATTCTCCTGCTGGGGCACATACTCCTGGCATCTGGGAACCAAGATGGCACGTTTTGCCCAGTAAGAGAGATGGGGCAGGCAGTTGGGTGAAGTGGATAGTGAAGAAATGGTGAAGATGCTGATTTCATGCCACCCAACCCTGGGTTCTTATCATTGGTAGGGCAGCACTTACTAGTCACATCTGCAGCCTGCAGATGAGAGCCTCTGAAGTCCTTTGTGATATGTGTAAGTCCCAGAAGCAGTGGATGGAGTGCCCTCTGTGGGTTTTGTGTCCTCTAAGTCCAGGAAGACCCCCGAGGCTCTTCCTTCCCCATTGAAAATTCAATTAAAAGTGTGTCTTCAGTAACTTGCCGCTGGTTCATTGTTTACTGAGGAAGTTAAGCCAGCTAGAGACCGAATCTGCTTGTAGAATACATCATGCACTTTGGGTTTCCCAAACCTCAGCCATCTGGGTTGACGTCCCATGATTGTGAACTTCGCCATAGCTACTTATAGTATGATTTATATTATTCTCTTTAAATCAGGTCATTTTTTTAAAAAATTAAAGTCAAATAGGCCTCATCCTAAGAAATGATACCGGTGAAATCAGAGGTTGGAGATACTCCATATGTTTTTAGCTAATATAAATGAAATCTGCCAGTTTTTTTGTTTTGTTTTGTTTTAAAACTCTGCATCCTTGCTCTAACGGACATTGTATGGCCCACCTTTGAGGGCATGCGTGTCCTGTTATTTTGGTCAGATTGCCTCTTCACTGAGGAGAGAGACCTTGACTGAATATGGTACTATACCAGGTGGATTGAAACCCTGTTTCAACTGTATGTTTACCCTGGTTTCCTGGGAAAGCCCAGAACTACCACTTATCTTCCTAAAAATTTAATTCAAGATCTTAGGTACACACATATCTTGTACTTCCAGGCTCCTGGGGTACGAACCAGACTTAGAGGATGCCTAAGGCAGATGTCGAGCTTGGGCACAGTGAAGTTCTGAGTTGTCAGGTTTACCGATTTATCTGTGTGTGCCAGGCTGTTCCTGATCCATGTAATACCCGGCAAACATCACTCTCAGATGAGATCACTCTCCATATTTGTGCTCATGTGAAATTGGTGTTTGGTCCACAGAAACAGGAAATGATCTTTTCGCTGTGCAAACCACCTCCAGTCTTACCTTTTCTATTACATTAAGTCTTAAAAAGCCTTTCCTATCATTCTTAGGTAACAGGGCCAGCTGGCTTTCTTTTTTCTTTTTTTTCTTCTTCTTTTTTAATGAGTTTGCAGCTATTACTTGGTGAGGTTGCCCAGGGCCGCCCCCTCCATATTTATCCATTTCTATCTTGTTATTCAACCCACAGTGAGTAGTGCTCCCCTGAGTGTCCCTTTAATAAAGCACATTTTTAGGTCAGATACAGAGCAGGAAACTCTCAAGGCACTCAGCACTCAGGCTGTGGTCCGTAACCCACCACCACGGGCAACACACGTGAGCTTTGCGGACAAGCACAGTCTTGCAGCTCAACCTGCACTAAGTAGAACTAAGTAGAACCTGCATGTTAAAAAGATCTCCCGACAATTCATATCCAGAATAAAATTTGGGAAGCATTACTCTGAGAGGAGCAGTGAGAGAGGAAAGTTGTGTTTGCATACCCTTGTATACAAATACCATCTTTTAAGCCTGGACAGTAATGGCTTTGCATCAGTCTCCCACCATGTCCCATTTTGGCCACACCTGCATGTACCTGTTCACTACTTATTACTGAATATTTTGATTAAAAGTGAGTGACTTAAATAGATTGCAAGAAAATATAACACTGAGAAGTCATGAATCTGATGTCTTAGTCAGATTTTTTTTCTAGTACACATGAACATGAATTTGTAACTACAAGGGTGAGGATATCTGTATATCACTCACACTCGCCCCACACACTGCTCTCATGGGCCACGCTGTGAGGCCATTATAGAGAGGGAACCCTGTATCTCTTACAGGATACTCTGCAGTGCAAGGGGGGAGAACAAAACCAAAACCAAAACCCCTGGACCTAAGTTGTAAAAGCTTTTATTTCAGATCTCAAGTTAGTTAAGGTAACCCTCACATCCCAAGCCACAATATTGAGAGCAGATAATAACAATAATCTCTATCATTGTTTAAAAGCACAAATTTGGCTCTTAATAGACTAATTCACAGTCACTCCAATTGCAAGTTTTACTCATGAATATCATATCACAAGGGAATGTGAAATCCTCTAATTAAACATGATTTGAAAAGCAGCAGAAAATTGAGATGATGAGCGTTCTGGGGAAGGAAAGTCAAGGATTCACCACATGAGAGAGTGAAAGAGAGAATGTGTGTGTGTGTGTGTGTGTGTGTGTGTGTGTGCGCGCGCGCGCGCACACATGTTTGTGTGTCCGTGTGTGTGTGTGTGTGTTCCTGTTGGTGGAGACTTCATCTTCACTTACTTCAGGGTGGACTCATAGGCTTTCCTCAGACACTCTTGTCTTTGTGGAAGGTGATGGAACTGACAGCGAGCGTACGTTCAGATAACCGATGAATAAACACATAGGATGGCATACTTCTGTAATGAGTGAAAAACAAAATGAAGGCAGTATGCTAGAAATGTGACACCTGAGCCGTCTCCCAGCTTTCAATGGGAAATGAGAAGCCAGCGGGGAAAGGTCATTTTTACAGAGCTCTCGGGAGAGAGGATGCCGTGCTCACATCCTCGTTTCCCGTGTTCCCACATATCATTTGTGCACTGGTAGGCAGGCGTAAGACCTTTTCCTCCCGATACTGCAGGGTAACCCAGGAAGAAACTTGACCTGTCACTTTAGTTTCTGCAAGAAACTTTGACTTCCCGCTGGTTTTGTGGAGATATCCAATAGTAGGAAAGACGTCAGAAGAATAAACTCTAAAATGGAACATTGTGATAGAGATTGAAGTCGTCATCTCTTTTGCTCTTGTTCCTCTGCATCGCTCTGTATCGTAAGGTCCACTCTGATGGAGTCCCAAAGCAACCTACCTTGTTTGGTGTCCCTGAAATGGACTTATGGCTTATATCATAAACAGATCCGTTAGTTTGTTAGTTGGAACATTTAAAACATCTGAAGTCACCGTGTCTTCTGATATCACTTTATCACTAGAAATCGAGTTCATACTCCTCTCTTTCAACCTGTGAGATCCCTGATCTGGTACTTACAGGGTCATCAAAAGTAGGATGTGGTAGCAAAGTAGAAGGTAGGGAAATATAGGCTAAGAACTAAAAAGCGATGCCAGAGAAGGGGAAAAAGTGGGATCCTTTCTGTGTAAGTTGTCGTTAAAGAATTAAACGTATAAAAGAAGAAGCTGTAAAGCAGTGGCTTTCATTGATACTTGCGTAGTTATGGTCACAATTTAGTGTAAAGCATTTTTTAGTAGGTGGTCCTGAAACTGTCAAAAGAACACCTTTCTGGAACCCTGAGGTCTGTGGTTGTCACAGGCTTTGGCAAGGAGTGAGCAGTCCCTTGCCACCCAGCCAAAACCATGGGCTGTGATGGATCTGAGAGGGGAAGATTATGTGACTGACTGCGTTATGGGGTGGACATAAGGAATCACTTGCACATGGACGTGAAACCAAAGAATTGGAAAAAAGACCAGCGGGGAGAGACTTGAGCCGTAGGGAGGCACTGAGGCAGTTTGGCAGAGAACTGGTCTTCATCATCAGTCTCTTGGTGCCTGTCTTAAGGTTAGCATTGTTTATGTTGGTTGGTTGAATGAAAGGCCGAATGGTGGGGGAAAAGAAGGGTGAACTATGGGCAAGAGAGAAACAAAAGTGCATCTAGGCAGGCAGAGGAGGCGGGAAAGCTATTAGTTGTGCTTTCTGGTATATTTGTAGGGGAATGGTTTGGAAGGGAACCGCTTCCTGCTTCACAGCAGCGGTAAGGACACCGTTAATCCTTATTGAAAGGCATAGACCTCCTTCATTCCTTTAACCAGTAATCACTGAACACCTCCTGCTTATTCATCTCGTCATTAACAAGATGTGTCATTTTTGTCCTGTGCAGAATCCATATGCAAAATGTAGCCAAAATCAATTTATGTTCATTGTTTATTGATTTTTTATTGATGTTTATTTTTTATTGATGTTTATTGATTTTTTTAAAAGATTTTATTTGAGAGAGAGTATGGGAAGGAAGAGGGTGAGATGGAGAAGCAGACTCCCCCATGGAGCTGAGAACCAGATGTGGGACTTGATCCCAAGACTCCAGGATCATGACCTGAACTGAAGGCAGTCGCTTAACCAACTGAGCCACCCAGATGCACTGTTCAGTTGATTTTTGGCAAAGGCGCCAAGACAGTTCCTTTAGGATAGAACAGAATACTCTTTTTGTCAAATGCTGCTGGTGCAACATGCAAAATAATGAAGTTGGAACTCTTCCTCACGCCGTATACAAAAATGAGTTCAAAATGAATGCGAGAGCTAGCTCTCAGAAGAAAATACAGAAATAAATTTTCATTATATTAGAGTAGCCAGTGGGTTATTAGATATGACATCAGAATCACATGGAACCACAGGAAAAATAGATACATTGCACTTTGTCAAAACTGGAGACTTGTGCTTCAGAGCACACCATCAAGAAACTGAAAAGACAATCTAAAAAATGGGAGTAAATATTTGTAGATCATATATCTGATAAGAAACTAACATGCAGGATAAGTTAAAACTTGCTGTTCAACAGTAAAAAAGATAGTCCAATTTTTAAAAAGTGGACAAAGAATTTGCATAGTTCTATCTCTAAAGAAGATATATACAGGGTTGGTAAGCACATGAAAAGATGCTCAACATCATTAAACATTAAATAATTATAAATAAGAAACACAAAAGGCACCACGTTTCATCTACCAAGGTGGCAAAAATAAAGACATATAGCATGTGCTATCAAGTATGTGGAGAAATCATAACCCTCAAACAATCCTGGCCAGAATTAAAGGTAGTATAGCTTCTTTCAGAACTCTTCTGACATTTCCTCAAAATGTTAACTGTAGACTTACCACATGACCTGCCAATTCTCCTCTTAGATATATACTCCAAAGAACTGAGAACATCAATTTAATCATGTACATGGACATGCACTCTGGTACCACCACTGTTCACAGTAGCCAGAATGTAGAAACAGCCCAGATGTCCATCAGTGAATGAATGGATTTAAAAAAGGGGGGGGGGGGTCTATACACCCAGTGGAATACTATTCAGCTGTAAAAAAAAAAAAAAAAAGAAAGAAAGGACATACTGATACGTCCTACAGTGAGGAGGAACCTCCAAAACGTTATTCTAAGTGGAAAAAGGCTAACACAAAGAAACACATCTTGCATGATGCTATTTATATGAAATGTCCAGAATAAGCATATGTCTAGAAACAGAAAGAAGGACTAGTGGTTAGAAGGAGCTGAAGGTTAGGAAGAGACGGGGAGTGACCATAAATGGGTAGGAGATTTCTTTTTGGTGTGATAGAAATGTTCTAAAATTATATGTGATGTGGTTACACAGCTTTAAACATATTCAAAACCATGGACTTATACATGTGAAAGAGTGAATCGTATGGTGTATGAATCTCTCAATAACACTTAAAAGGCAAAACCTATTCCACCTTTTTGAGTGATTGGAGAATGACGAACAGTCTTTCATAACTCAATTTGTGAAATAACATGCCAGTGAAATAACACACGATTTATAATTTGGGATTAATTCGGGGGAAGCATGGGGGAAAGTAGCTATAGACCTGGTGCACACAGATGGAGACTTTTGTTACAGATAAAATCAGGAATTTCCAGAGGAAAAAACCAGCACTCTTAGAAAGGCGAAAACACACATCTTGGGGGCGACTCCAAAGACAACCGTGAGAACTTGGGTCAGGGCACAGGAAAAGCTAAGAGTGTGCCTTCAGAAGAAAGGAAAACTGTCTTTAACTTGGCAGGAAATGTCTTGGGGTACAGCATGGTGTCTGTTGACTTCATCTTCTTCAAAGATTATTCTCCTCTTGGTTACACCAGAGAAGATTAACTTTATAGGACGCTGGTATACTTTGACATAAGAAGAATAAATTTCCCTTCTGTTACCTTTTGGCACATCCCTAAAGGCAGTCAGAATACAAATGTCTGTTCCGCTTTTCCGATGACACAGAAACGCTCCCATTCAGAACTACAGCTGGTATACCACACAACATGACTGAAAGGCCAGAAGCAGGGCTCAGCCACATGCACCATGGGCTCTGCTGTGCCGCTTTCAGGGCCAGGGGCGGTGTCAGTATGGAGTCCTGCATACCACTTGATTTTTTCATGTGTGCCTGTATGTGTTCATATTCGTACATATATAAGAAAAGAAATAACAACTGCACAACAAAGCATTTCTGCAATGTACAACATAAAAACATCTAAAGTGATATGGTGAAAGTTGTCTCTTCATCACCCCTGACAATTATTATGGTTCCTTCTGTGTTTGTCCAGACATACTGTATCTGGGCACCATCACCAGCCTGTTCCTTTTCCTTCCATAGTCAAGCACTTTTTCCCAGACAACTTAGTGTATTTAAAAGTATCCAATTATAGTCACCAGCCATGCAGATCAGGGCGGCCAGAGCCAGTGGTCCTGCATTCTGAGATTCATTAGAGCCTTATTAAAAATGTCTGGATCTAACCATGGTTCAAAACCATGGACTTATACATGTGAAAGAGTGAATCGTTTGGTGTATAAATCTCTCAATAACACTTAAAAGGCAAAACCTATTCCACTTTTTGAGTGATTGGAGAATGACCAACAGTCTTTCATAACTCAATTTGTGAGATAACATGCCAGTGAAATAACACACGATTTATAATTTGGGGTTAATTCGGGGGAAGCATTATTAAAAATGGTTATTTAGCCTTATTAAAAATGTCTGGATCCCCGTGAAGCCCTGCTCACACCTAAGTTTACCAGGAGGTTTGGGTAGGAATGGAGTTGAATGGCCTTCATCTTCTAGAAAATTAGGAATGTGGGTAAAAAAAGCAAATATTTCAGAGCTTTGAGTCCTATACCTGCTCGTGGTCATCATTAATCAGCTTTGCTTGGAATACACCTTGGGTGGAATGCCAGTCTGGCTGTGAATTGCACCAAGCGCTCTTAGGTGGGAACACAGACCCGCCCTCGCTGTATACTTGAAGTGCCTTTTCCTTCAGGGCCTAAATAAACATGCCCCAAATAAATGAAATTGAAGTATTCTATTATATATTAAACATGAAAAACAAGTAACAGTAGTGTCTATAGTTTCCATTTTTGTAAACTAGTAATACATTAGAAGAAAAATGTAGCACTGTAACATACCAGACATTAACAGTGTTACCCAAGGTGAGGTTATTAGGTGCAGGATGGGGGTGGGGTGGCGTGAGGAATGGACTTTCTTCAGTAGCCAGCTCAGAGTTATGTGAACTTACTAAAATAAGAGCATATCTTAATTTCATAATAAATACTGTTTTAATGTACACTTAAGCTTTCAGGTGGTCTGCTGAGTATGGGATGTATGTGTGTGGGAGGACTTTGTTTCTTTAGCTTTCAGTTGCCTTTCTAAGGCCTTAGTGAACTGTCCTCTGTTCTTGGAAATAAGTCTGTACCAAGTTGATCCAAAAAAAAAAAAAATTTTTTTTTTTAGAGCAGAATGGTTTTTAGTCAAGCCACAGGGCCTTCACAAATAAGTTAACCAAAAAGCAGAGAGATGGGGGGGGGGCGGACGGGGAAAGGGATGGCAGAGTCCATGTTAAATCATGTATATTTTATGTTGAGTCTAAAATCCCTCTAGTGAACACATACTGTTTTCTTTCATACTTTTCAGAACACTCTGCAGTTGACAACACCACCACCAACAACAAAAAAATACAATTAGAATAACCATTTGCAGTTTTTAACTAGTGATATTAATATTGTATCCTAACTAGTTGAGGCATTTGGTTTCCAACTTAAGGGATCACACAAAGTATATATAATGTTTAAGAATGTACCGGGCACGGAGCATCTCTCGAGAGCTACTTGAGAGAATAGTCATAGTGAATTTTAAAAAGTAGTACTCATCTACAGATCCATCCTATTTCTCTGAATGTGTCTTGTAAAAATCAGTTATATGCTGGAATGCTTCACCTGGTAAAATTTTATTTTTAATGTTATTCATAAACATATGAAACATGAAGGGACTCTCAGTGTCCAAAATGGGTAGTTAGACAAATTTTGGTATGTAACTAGGGCCATGATAGTTTATCATGGGCTGCTAGCTTCAGGAAATAAAGTTTTGAAGACAGTTGGTAGCATGAGAAATTATGTATTTATTTATTTTTTAAAGATTATTTATTTATTTGATAGAGATCACAGTAGGCAGAGAGGCAGGCAGAGAGAGGAAGGGAAACAGACTCTCTGCTAAGCAGACGCCCAGATGCGGGGCTTGATCCCAGGACACTGGGATCATGACCTGAGCTGAAGGCAGAGGCTTTAACCCACTGAGCCACCCAGGTGCCCCGAGAAATTATTTAATAACAAAATTATGTTAAATATAAAAGGATGATATAAATCTTCACACCTTAATTTGTCAAAAGTGGGTATTGTGTGTGTATATATATATATATATATATATATATATATATATATATATATATACGAGTTGGTAAAGAAAATAATGTTCTAGGGTGGTTTTTTTTTTTCCCCTTTTTTCTAAGCTATTGGTAGGAATAGTTTTTAAAGATTTCCTTCCCATAGAATAGCTGAGAATTCGAGTCCTTAGAAGGATTCTCTGATTTCAGATATTGTCCATAATTTTTGAAATTCTGCTTTGGTACCATATCTGTTTATTCCAGTGTTACTGAGACATACGGTATGTGTAAGTTGTGCAGCATAATGACGTGATTGACTTGATGTACTTGTGTCATAACCGTGAATCAAAAGAGTTTCGCTAGTGTCCATCATCTTATGTAATTGATTGTAGTCTTTAAAAAAATCCAAAGATAGGGGCGAGTGGGTAGCTCAGTGGGTTAAAGCCTCTGCCTTTGACTCTGGTCATGATCCTAGGGTGCTGGGATCAAGCCCCACCTTGGGCTCTCCGCTCAGCGGAGAGCTTGCTTCCTCCTCTCTCTCTCTGCCTGCCTCTCTGCCTACTTGTGATCTCTGTCAAATAAATAAACACAAAATTTTTTTTTAAATCCAAAGATGAACTTGGGTTGGCAGTAATTCTTTTGGTCCAATGGACTTCCTCTGTCTTCACTGCTTAGAGAACATCCTTTAGTCATTGGGCTTTGTAAGTTCCACTACAGAGCCACCTTCATTCACTAGTCTTAGTCTTTTCTCTCATGAGGGACACCTTTATGAGTTAGACTTCTGTAATTTTTTTCTAGTTCCCAGATGTATTTTCTATTTTAAGGCAGAGAAGCTTGTCATTATTTTCAAGTGATATTAAATTTCCAGCATAATTATTTAAAAGCCAGAGAGACCTATTGATCCCTGATAAGGTGTAGTTCTGTGTGCACGTGTGTTTACTCCTACTGCTCCTTAGTTTAACTGTTCATAATATGCCCACCGTGGATTCATTATGTTATAAGTCAGGGACAAGTGGCATTTGTGTATGTCTGCTCTGTGAGTGTGAATCGATAGATGATAGATGAATGCACATCCTGGTGGTAATATAAAATAGAAGCCCTGCGTGTGTGTGTGTGTGTGTGTGTGTGTGTGGTCATGATTGAAGTTCAAAGTCATGGAGAGGCAGTGGAGTAAGTTGCAAGACAGCCCTTTCCTTGAAGGGAATGTGCTTGAGTACGAAACAGAACTCTCTGTGTTCGTTTTACACTTCTATTTGATGGAATCTAAGGTTATGGAAATGAGTATAAAAATAATTTGTCTGAAAGAAGTCTGGATGCAGAAATCTAATAGAGAAAATATTTGAGAATATGGTTCCTCAGCGAGTACAACAGATATACTTCCCCCAGCACCATATGGCGTGGATCAAAGCATCCCATGACTTGGATCCTTGTGGTCAAATCATTATGTATTGATTGGAACCCCACTGGAGGATTAACCCCTCGTGTTCATGCTAAGTTTTTTCTCACTCTTGGTGTCTGTAATTTTAGGGATATAATCTTTTTGCTGTTATTAGTGTCTTTTTAAAGCTAATCATTTGCTTGGATATATTTGTCTTTCTAAATTATTTTATTCTAAATTATTTAATTGCTCTATTCTTTGCTAGATAAAATTAATTTATGAAAAGATCATACAATTATGTGAAAGCAGTTTTCTGGTGGAAAGGAGGAAGAAAACGTATAATACTCTGGGTAGAAAACAGCAAGAAAATCTCAAAATCAAGTACAGATTTTTATCATTTTCATTATGTAGATTAAATGATAAATTCTAGCTTTTTAAAGAATCCTTCACAGTCTGAGTAGAGAGCTTTGCCTCTAACAAAAGCCTGTCAAACACTTTTCATATACGGTGGTTACATTTCTAACATTGGACTATTCACATCTTGGAATTTAACTCTTGCTTTCAAAGAACAATTCAGAATTAATTAGTAAATTCATGGGGAAAAAGAAACCCTCAATTCCTCCATGTCCACTTTCAGCCATGTGGGTTCCTCTTGCCTTTTAAGTCTGATGGGATGGTTCTTGGCAACATATTCATTCTCTTGTCCTTTTGTGTGTGTGTGTGTGTGTTTTTTTTTTCAGTTTGTCCCATGAGGAGCACCCCCATAGCCATCCTCTCTATGGACATGGTGTATGCAAGTGGCCAGGCTGTGAAGCAGTGTGCGAAGATTTCCAATCATTTCTAAAGTAAGAATGATTTTATATTGCTTTTTTCTTTTACATAGCCATCACCTCCCACTGTTCATGCTTTTCCTCATGAAATGCCTTTTTGATGGAGGGTTTCATACCACCATTTTGAGAATGGACTCTAAATCATAAGGTCTAGCACATTGTCATAGGAGCAGTTACAAAATCTGTGGAGGGTTGATTATAAAGGGCAAAGGAGGTATAACCAAGGACAGTTTTGATGGCTCTTCGTGAGAGTCTGTGTTTACCCGTTTTCTCAGAATGACAGTGATTAAATAAAAATTCTCCCAGTATTAAATTAGCAATAATTTATTTTTCACTTTTATTCATGTATCTGCATACTGAATCACTGACCTACTAACTCTGATTTTTTAGAACTGCTATCAGTGACTGGCTAGTTTTAGCTTGGTGATTGGTCCTCTTTGTTTTTCTGCAAATGACTTTATACACTTAAGAAATGGGTGCTGAGGAAATGCTACCCCCTTGCTTCTTACCTTTCCATTTTGGTGTTCCCTTTAGTTCGGATTCCTGTCCTTATGGTGAGAATGCAGTAACTTAAATTTCTCCAGTTACAGTATGACTGAAAACTTGAGTTACTCCATTTGAATCTGTAACACTGTTAAAGTGTCTCTGGAAATAAATGATACATGAATCTTCTCCTAATTGAAATGAAAGGCTTCTGCACTACATCTTACTATTTCCCTTCCCTACAGTGACCTTGTCCTTTAATAAAATGTAGACTAAACTGCCCTGTGTTATGGACACCCTCATAGATTTATTGATAGTATCACTGAATCACTGACAGACCAAATATAATAATACATTGTGTTCAGCATATTTACCTATCATGCCATAATCCAGTATATGCACACGTATCCGTCCTCTATATCTGGCTTCATGATAGCTTACAAATTTGGTATTTGGGGATCTTTCCTTCTGTCTTTTCTGTCTTATTCAAGCCTCTAAAACTAGAAGCAGGCAGATTTATGTGCAGTTTTCTGGTTTTGTGCAGTCTTTATATTATTACAGCAATCTCTATATTTAACTTTATGAACCTGGATACAAATATAGTAAACCTGCCATTGAAAGTACATCCAGTGTTATCTGAAGGGGGCTTTGGTGAATATCATTTTTTAATTAAGGAAGCCTGTGAATCTATTTCAGAGCTTCCCAGCTATAACATTTTACTTGAAAAGCATGTGTGTGTGGGGGGGTCATTAGAAACTTAAGTACTTAAAAATTTTTTTTTAAAAAGAGATGCCTGAAATTTGTTTTAAATATCAACAATCAAGATCAGTAAGCAAAAGCCCTTCACAGTTCTTATGATTCAAGTTACTATTATTGGGCTGTGTTCTCTCATAAATCACTCATTATAAATCATTGTTTTGTTATTACCTAATTGTATTTAGATAATGAAAGAAAAAGACCTCAGCAAAAGCCACTTTCAAATTCTGACTTCACCTTCTGCACCAGTGCTAGCTTTGAGAAAGGCATTGGTGCTAATTTCGCTTATCTGTAGAATGGCTGATAACCATCTGTAAATAAGATTTATTTTCATAAAGTCTCTAGAAATATACAGTTGCTATGAATATTCTCAGTGTATCCATTTCTGAGTCACAAAAAAGGGGCAGTTTTCCAATACGATCCATTTTAAAAATGTTGTTTATTACCAAAGTATTTCCACCCTCATCCTCAAATCAAAAGTCCACATATTATGTAAACTGACAATTAGGTGATATCTATAGATAGAAAGAGATAGATATATAGATATATATAATCATATGTGTTTTATATATAATTTTATTATCTAATATATATTTATTACATGTAATATTACATATATAATTTTTTTTTTCTTCTGTGCCTCCACCATGAGATAGTAAACTTTCAAACCACACCTCATGCTAAAGAAGAGAATCTAAAGATCATCAGAATTGGGACCTAGAGTAATTCCTTTTTTTTTTTTTTTAAACCCTTTTAAGGATAGTAGAAGAGCCTGGCTCTTTATAGGAAACCACCTCTCAATTATTTATTATGGTTTTGCACATGAAATGACATGTTTTCAGTTCGTATTTGCTCAGTGGAATTGGAATGCTCACTGCAAACCTGCACCTGTTGCTTGTTGATTTCCTGGGACTTAGTTGTGGACTTGTATTTGTTAGAAGACTTCTGTTCGCACGCTACAGAAGCCTGACTTAAATTGGCTTAACCCCTCATCCATTCCCCCCACTCAAAAAAATCGGGGGGGAATTTCCCCTAAAATAATTAGGGAATTATCATTCCCTAATGATAATGGACTCATTACTGGGACGTCCATGGCTGTATTCAGATCCTTCAGCGGTGTTACCGGAGAATTGGTTCTGTGTCTGTTAGCTCAGTTTTCATCCGTGCTGCCTTCGTTCTTAGGCTCGTTCCAAGTAGAGCTAAGGAGGACGATGCCATGCCATGAAGTTTATTCGTCTCAGAGCGCATCTCTTTTCTCTGCAGTTCCAGCAGCAGTCCTGAGCAGACTCTCACTGACCCAGATTGAGTCATGTGTTCCAGCTTCGAGCCCATCACAGTGATGTAGCCAGGCTCCCATCAGATGCACACCTCCAGAGCAGACAGGGAAGCGTTCACCCCCATGAACCACGTGGGGGCAAGGGAGGAGCGACTTGGTCCCTGAGTGCGAGAAAGGAGTATATAAACCAGCAAAGGGAGCTTAAATGCTGAAGAGGAAAACAAACAAACAAACAAAAAACTCTAGAACTCACTGTTCTCTTACTGCTTTCCCTCGTTCCACATCAGTTGGCCGCATATTCCTCTCGAGCATGGTTTTAGTTCTTGGAAATTCAGAGTTGTCTTCAGGTTTCCGTGTCTTGCTTAATGTAGTGGAAAATAAGTTCGTCTTCTCGCAAACTCACTTCTCCCCCATCTGTGTGCTGTCTAAAGCGTAATCACCCTGGCTTTAGTGACACCAACTTTGCTTTCCAAAGTGAACTGGTCTGGAAGAGCTACTGTATTTTGTGTGGGTCAGACAGAAACCACGTGGCCTCTGATTCACGTCCCCGTGGAGTCACTGTTACTGGGAAGTGATGTTTTAAGCATTTTTTCTCCACCTGTGCAAGAGTATAGATCCTGGAAGCACACCTTTCTTGGGTTCACTCTTCTTTTCCATTATCCCTCTCTAGAGGTGTTTTCTCATGGTTTCGGCAGGTTGATTACCAGCAGCATTTGGCTTCTCCAAGGCACTCTCAGTAACAAAATGTAGCATTGCTCAGACCTTGACTTAGTTGTGGCTTTCTAGTTTTGTTTTGTTTTTTTCTCAACCTATCTTCTGGTCCCCTGATTCTATACTCCCCTAGTAAGGGTTTATAATTAAACATCTGTACAACAGGGACAGTTCCAAGTACTTCCCATATGCTGTGGACCCCTGCACAACATGGATTTGTTGCAGAAATCCACTTACATGCAAATTTTTCCCGCCAATAAATACGGTAGTTTTATAAATATATTTCCTTTCCTTATGATTTTCTTAGTATTTTCTGTTGTAGCTTACTTTATTGGAAGACACTATATAATACATATAATATATATAAATATGTGTTAATTGACTTTTTATGCTGTTGGTTAGGCCTCCTGTGAACAGTAGGATACTAGTAAAGTTTTGGGGGGAGTCAGAATTACACAGATTTTTGCTCACTGAGGGCATCAGTGTTCCTAACTCCCACCTTTTTCAAGGGGTCAGCTGTATAACTCATTTAATCCTTACGCCACCCTGATAATTAAGGTTTTACTCTCAACCTACAGATAAGGAAACTGACACAGAGGGGTGAAGTGATTTTCCCCAGCGTCACACAGCTAATGAGAGGTGGAGTCAGGATCCAAACCCAAGCTGTCTGCCTTTGTAGTGCTTGCTCTTAACTGCTATGCAATACCGCCTGGTTTAGAAGCAGTGCAGTTTATTAACTTCATCCTTTCAACTTAAGGCAGTAGGTGTAGAAAAAGCTTTGAAGCAAAGGCAGATTGGGTGGTGAAGCCACTTTGTATTAGTGTGTTCAGTGAACTAGTTACACAGCATCTCTGAGCACCAGTATCCACCCACATAATTTGGGACAATAATCTTAGTACCCCACCTCTCAGGTTTGTTGGAATTAAGAGACACATCATGTAAAGTGCCTGACCAGGCACTCTTTAAAAATATATTAGTACTTCTTTTCTTATTTATTCACTTAAGTATATTTTTAAAGGAGGTATAATTTTATTTAAGTATATTTTTAAGTATATTTTTAAAGGAGGAATAATTTTAGAAATCCAAATGTTTCTAGGGGCGCCTTTGTGGCTCGGGTTGTTAAGCGTCTGTCTTTGGCTCAGGTTGCGATCTCAGGATTCTGGGATCGAGCCCTGCGTGAGGGTCTCTGCTCAGCGGGGAGCCTGCCTCCCTGTGTCTTCCGCACCCCGATCCCCGTCCCCATCCCCGCACCACTCCACCTACTTGTGATCTCTCGCTCTGTCAAACAAATAAATAAAATCTTTAAAATAAAAAAATAGAAATCCAAATATTTCTGACCATTTTAGGGAATGTATCATGACACTGCAGAGCATTAATCTGTCACGAGAGACTGATCTTTAATATTTTTTAACCATAAAGTTCTTGTTGAAAGTCCCACATAGTCAAATGTGATTGGGGGAGGGCAGGGGTACAGAATGGCAGGCTTTTTCTGTAAGGGATCAGACAGTAAGTATGCTGAGTTTCACAGCTCCTCACCTCCGCCATTGTAGGCATAAAAGCAGCCATAGGACCAGATGTAAGGAATGGGCGTTTAGATTGCTGACCTCTGACCTAGGGTAAAGGTTTTTGGTGTCATAGCCTTCATAGCTGGTAAATCTTTCTGCATTTCTGTGGCCATTGCTGTTCTGGGTTATTCCAGTCTAGGTTTACAGAACCCTTAGGTTTATTCATATTTTGGGGAAACATCCACGTATGCCTTGCCCTGTTACTTCATTCACCAGCCACAGTTTTTATACTTAGATGGGCTTGGGTTTTTCCGCCTGGTTTTTAGGGCTCAGTATGAAAGGGCAAAGTGACTTTGCTCTGTAACTGTTCCCTGACCTTCTTCTGCTCAGGCTCGGGAGATGTAACTTTTCAGAGTAGCCAAGATCAGTTATTCAGGATAAAAATCCCATCTGACAGTATAATGCCAGTGTTCACAGAGAGAGAGGTTACGGGAAGGGAGGGGAGACTCATGGGTCTAAAAATGAGACATATTCTTTTTTTCCCTCCTGAGAGCAAAATATCATAACTGTTGGTAAATCAAAACCAGAGATTTGACACTTTTCTGTGATCATTCTGCAGTGTTTGTTCCCAAGGTGAGGTATACCACAGGGCCCTTGATTTCAAAGATAAATACTGTACAAATAACCATCCTGTTGTCTTTCCCCCACAGCCAACAGAGGCAGGCTTTATCAGAATCAGCAGATACCCAGTCTATTGTACTCATTTATTTCCCTGTTTCTTCTCAAAACAAGTTGCAGTTTTTGTGTTGATTTTTTTTTTAACCCATCAGCCATGAGTTATCATGTGACTGTTGGATTTGTTACCGCTAACGGATACCAGCAGGTGCCCATGCTAATTTTAATGAACTCCTCCAGCCCTGCCTTGCTTGGAGTCCTCCGATAACGGCAACACAAAAACAAGCCCAATCCGATCCAGATAGGTGGAGCTCCTTGTGTTCCTCCATTCTCTCCACACTTGGATCGGGTGGTTTCTTTTCAAACCCGGTTGAAGACACAACCATTCCCCGGGGAAAACACGGATTTATAATTCTTCCCCCTTTTCTTTTCAAAAAGGGCTCACACAGCTTGCTGAGAGAGTGGAGGAGCAGATTTGAAGGTTGAATCATGACCGCATTTCCCTGTTTCTAACTTCGAATGTAAAATCAGACCCAGACCCATAGTTTCACAAATACCAGGTAGTCTCACGTGCTGGGGAAGAATCTCTCTCTTTCCCCAAGTTTTTCTTCTAGATGGTCATTTGTGTCACATCTCGGGAAGAGCAAAATGCACATCCTTGCTTGGTATCCATTTGAAAGGAATTCTTGTTTCTGTTTTGTTTTTATTTTGGAGCTGTTTGTCTTGGAGAAGAGCACCACATACAGCAAACCATTCCTTTGCACGTTGGACGGATGTATATTATTTATTAAAACAAAAGAAATGTTCTATGTGCTCTAATAGGCTAGGAGAAGTAAAGGTGAAGGAAAATGCCCAGGGCCGGAACTTTGACCCTTTCATAAAAGGTCGACAACTGCAGACAGTTGAGGACATTTCATCGGCCGTTTGCTTTAAAAAAAAAAAAAATTTTTTTTTTCTGTGAATTTTACTTCTCAAAACTGTGAAGAGTTTTATGTGAAAGAAACTACTAAGTGCACTCTGTAATGTTTTCACAAGTGTTTTTATCATGGTAACATCTTGTTTACTTTAGTTCCCGGCCTAAAACTACTTGGAACATGTTAAGAAAACATCTCGAGAAAGCCTCCACAAAGAGGCCTTTGTTTAACAACCACGGAGAGGCTGCAAGGATCACAAAGGTGTTAACTTTCCGCCCCTTAAGCACTTCCACATGAAGTTGCAGCAACCATGTTTGTGGTTTTGGAAAAACAAAGTGTATGTTAAAGAAACCAGGTATATGCTAATACATGTCGAAGGAGGCCGGATATCATAAATTGTTTCAAACCATTTGTGGCTCTCAGTTTGCACGCCTGAAAGTTCTGCAGTGAAATTGCCTCCAGTTCACGCCAGGAGGCTTGAGCACATGTAGAGGGAGGAGCGGGCTCGAACGTGGGTGTCTGCAAATCTAAGCCCAGCCCCACCAGCCCCACCATTGAAATCTCCAGAATATGGAGAGGACACTGGTCCCCTGCAGAACCCCCCCCCCCCCCCCGCAAGTGACAAGTGTTTGAGTATCACAAGGTGAGCTCAGGGGTTTTGGATGAATTTGACTTTTACCCTGATCGTGCATTTTTGCCTTGCTTTAGAAAAATTAAGAAGTGGTTGCTACCAGAACTCATCCCCTCCCCCTTAAAAAGTCTGCCCTTTCACCTTTCCAACGTGTTTGGGAGTTCAGGACCTTTCCAAGTACTCGAAGAGGTCAGAGTGGCCTAAATACCACAGTGCCCTCTAGTGATCTATAGAATACTGGATAGAAAAGTTTAGACAAATTTATCGAACAAAACAGGCCCCTTGCCACCACTTTGCTCAAAAAAAGAAAGAAGCAAATAGCCTTTGAACCCATCTTTTTCCAGCAAACAGACTTTAGTCAGAAATGCAAATGAAATTTAATTTTTCCTTTTAGACTTTGGAAGCTTTAGACAAGTTCTTTAATGTCTATCCTGCAGTTAATTCTGCATATAACTGAGTGTGTGTATACAGTACCTTGTACCACTCGAGATACATTGTTGTGTGTTCTTCTCTTGCAAGAGCCATTACTTACATACTTCACGTGATCATTTCCGGCGTGTAATTAGAAGGCATTACTTAAAAGACAGGGATCATCTTTGCTCCATACTTTTATTGACACTGTCTACCATATTATGGCCATGTCTAAATGGTAAAATTTATTATTAGCAGCAGTGTCACAAAAGTCTGAGACAGCGATTTTCCTTTCAATAAAAGTAGTTAAAAACCTTTTAGAAAATCCATAATTTTGATTGCTGGTACTTCATAAATGTATAACTGGTACTTTTTAGCTGTCTCTTTAGGGAAAAATGAGTTTTATCACCTGCAGTACCTGGGTTAATGAAATTGTGTGTTGGAATTTCGCCAGGATGAAAGATGAGATCATTCCAAGACACTAATATTGGCAACAGGTCTCATAAAAAGCTCTGACTCTTGAGTGAAGTATCATTAGATTTTTTTTATTATTATTATTTTATTTAAATTGAGGGATTAAGTTAGTTGTCCTTTTCAAAGTTTCTGTGCTGGTGAGATTCTCACTTGGCATCGCATTCAAAACCCAGTGACCTAAAAACCTGCACAGAGCCAAGAGAAACAGAGAAATGTCCATCAGTGCCTAGCAGAAGAATTTCCTTGCTTCGAATTTCAGCTCCAGTTCCTGTTCAGCCCTTTACAAATCACGACTCCCAGCTCAAATTTGAAATAATGCTGCCTTTTTCCCCCGTGTTCCT